>NW_020174560.1:7031846-7063520 GCF_003031525.2 Neophocaena asiaeorientalis asiaeorientalis | reverse complement strand
AGGGAAAGAAATAGGTGAGGGAGATTAAGAGGTACAAACTTCCAGCTGCAAAATAAATGAGTCACAGGTATGAAATGTGCAGCATGGGAAATACAGTCAATAACTGTAATATCTTTGTATGGTGACACATTGTAACTAGACTTATCTGGTGATCATTTGAGTTGTATAGAAATATCGAATCACTATGTTGTGTAACAGGAACCAACACAGTGTTGTAGGTCAATTATACATCAAAAACAAACTCATTGAAAAAGAGATTTGTGATTAACAAAGGTAAGAGGTGGGGGGAGGGGGAATCGGACGAAGGCAGACAAAAAGTACAAACTTCCAGTTATAAGATAAATAAGTACTAGGGATATAATTTATAACATGATAAATTAACACTACTGTATGTTATACATGAAAGTTGTTAAGAGTAACTCTTAAGAATTTTCCTCACAAGGAAAAAAATTTTTTCTATTTCTTTAATTTTGTATCTATATGAGATGATAGATGCTCACTAAACTTGTGATAATCATTTCACAATGTATCTAAGTCAAATCATTTTGTTGTACACCTTAAACTTACACAGTGCTATATGTCAATTATATCTCAATAAAGCTGGAAGAAAAAAAAAGCTTCATTCTAGTGGGGAAAAGTGTATTAGGCAGACACACACCAATTAAGTAAGACAAAGATAAATGCTACGAAGATGATAAAAACGGGGTGATATGATCAAAGCCTTCTTAAAGGAAGGGCTTAGGGAAGATAGGGAAGAATTCTCTTGCAGAGGTAACATTTGAGTTGACACTTAATGATGAAGAGGCAATCATGGGGGAAGCATGTTCCAAAAAGAAGTAATAACGAGTGCAAAGGCCCTGAGAAAGGGAAAAAAGTTCTGGCATAATCAAAGAACAGTAAGAAGGCCAATGTGTCTGGAGTATTTTGAACAACAGATTATATAAAGAGAGATGAGAAAGTAGAGAAAAGAAAGATTTTTATAGGGTCTTACTGGCCATGGTAAGTCATTTTGGTTGCAAAAGTGAGATTACTTGATTTATGCTGTAGAACAACGCTATCTAATAGAACTTCCTGAAATGTTCTATACCTGCTCTGCTCAATTTGGTAGCCACAAGCAGCTACTGAGTATCTGAAATCTGCCTAGTGTGACTGAGGACTGACTTTAAATTTTTAACGTTAATTTTTTTTTAATTTTTAAAATTTATTTATTTTTGGTTGCATTGTGTCTTTGTTGCTGTGTGCGGGCTTTCTTCAATTGTGGCAAGCGGGGTCTACTCTTTGTTGTGGTGCACGGGCTTCTCATTGCAGTGGCTTCTCTTGTTGTGGAGCACGGGCTCTAGGTGCGTGGGCTTCAGTAGCTGTGGCACATGGGCTCAGTAGTTGTGGCACTGTGGCACATGGGCTCAGTAGTTGTGGCACATGGGCTTAGTTTCTCTGTGGCATGTGGGATCTTCCCGGACCAGGGCTCAAACTGGTGTCCCCTGCATTGGCAGCATATTGTTAACCACTGCGCCACCAGGGAAGTCCCATAATGTTAATTTAAATAGTCACATATGGTTAATGGCTACCATACTGAACAGTGCAACTCTACAAAGATTGCTCTGGTTGCAGTGTGGAGAATGGATTATAGTAAAGCCAAGAGCGGAAGCAAGGCAACCAGGACAGAAGATATTACAACAGCCTAGAAAAAAAACCCTTGAGAAAAAAAGGATTGGTATAAGAAATACAGATTTGATAGTTATCCAAATGGCTGAATGAGAAAAAAGTTAAATTTAGAAAATGAAAAGAACAGTGCTCACCAATTATTTCTACAATACTAAGAACTGCATTTCCAGCAAACTTCACTATAGGTATTCTGCCTAAAAATTAGTTTCTGGAAATTATTTAGTAATTGGTGGGGGTAGCAGACTACATATTTTATGCCAGAAAAGCACAGCTTGATATTTTCTCCAGTCTCCACTGATGATCTATTGAAACAAAAGGGCAAATTTAACATATGGAGACTCTTCAGGGTCTGTGTGTCCATCTGGGCTGACAATGAGCAGGATGCAGGATCCAAAAAACTTTTGGTCCAACTGAGCATCTAATTTTGCCTCAACGTTCAGCCTAATAAAAAGGCAGGTTCTCAAGGCTCTCCAAATGTGGTACTACCATGTAAGCATAGTATTTTATTTTAATAGTTTTTAAAGACAGATTTTATTTTCTAGAGCAGTTTTAGATTCACAGCAAAACTGAGAAGATACAGAGATTTCCCATATGCCTCTAGCCCCATAGTATTTTATCTTTATGACAATGTAAAATCATAGCTACTTGATCAATAGCTATTAGCAAAATCAATTACTATGGGACCTCCCTGGTGGTGCAGTGGTTAAGAATCCACCTGCCAATGCAGGGGACATGGGTTCGATCCCTGGTCCGGGAAGATCCCACATGCCGTGGAGCAACTAAGCCCATGTGCCAAAGCTACTGAGCCTGCGATCTAGAGTCCACGAGCTACAACTATTGAAGCCCGTCGCCTAGAGCCCGTGCTCCGCAACAGAAGCCACCTGAATGAGGTGCCTGCGCACTGCAACAAAGAGTAGCCCACGCTCGCCACAACTAGAGAAAGCCCGTGCGCAGGAACAAAGACCCAATGCAGCCAAAAATAAATAAATAAGCAAATTTTAAAAATAAATTTAAAAAAGCAATTACTATTTAATTAGTTAAGTTATTCATTGTTTGAAGTGGAAAATATACAAATCTAGAGGTCACTAGTTTATAAATATATTTACTATAAGATTGAGCAAGATGACTAGTTAGATCCTCATTGGATAGACATGACAAAAATAAAATCTTAAAAGTAAACCCAAAGGAAAAAATTTCTCTCCTGCTTATGCAAGCATATTTTTCTATGAACTACTTAAGAATTTTAGAAAATAAATGATAAACTGAAAGGGGAGGGTTGGGTAATTAAAAAAAAAGACTGGTGGGCTTTTAAAAAAATTGTAGTGAAATATATAACATGAAATTTGTCATATTAACCATTTTTAAATGTACAGCTTGGTGGTATTAATTATATTTACCACGTTTACAACCATCACCACCATGCATTTCCATAACTTTTCATCACCCCAAACACACACTATAATATACAATAGCTTCCCATTCTCTCCTTACACCCCCCAGCTCCTGGTAACCTTTAATCTATTTCTCGTTTCTATCAATTTGTCTATTCTAGGTATTTAAGTAAAATCATACAGTATTTGTCTTTATATAACTGTCTTAT
This sequence comes from Neophocaena asiaeorientalis asiaeorientalis, assembly GCF_003031525.2. NCBI lineage: Eukaryota > Metazoa > Chordata > Mammalia > Artiodactyla > Phocoenidae > Neophocaena > Neophocaena asiaeorientalis. Next base: position 7,060,255 of record NW_020174560.1, on the reverse strand, counting down.
TTCACTTAGAATATTACTTTCAAAATTCACCTATGTTGTAGCAGCCATCAAAACTGGTGGAATAATATTCCACTGTATATACGGTTGACCCTTGAACAACGTGGTGGGGGGAGGTTAGGGACACTGACCCTCCAGGGCAATAAAAAAAAAATCCACATATAACTTTACAGCCAGCCCTTTGTATCTGTGGATTCAACCAAGAGTAGACCGTGTAGTACTGTAGTATGTATGTACTGGATAAAAAAAATCCGTGTATTAAGTGGACACTTGCTGTTCAAACCCACGTTGTTTAAGGGTTCTTTTGTTGATGGATACTTGGGTCATTTCCACCTTTTGGCTAATGTGAAATATTCTGCAATGAACTCTAACACACAGGTATCTGTTTGTGTCCCAGTTTTCAATTCTTTGCGATATATATACTTAGGACTGAAACGGCTGGGTCATATGGTAATTTTTTTTGCTCAGCTTTTTAAGGAACCACCAAACTATTCCATAGCAGCTGCTCCATTTTACATTCCCATTAGCAATGCATGAGGATTCCAATTTCTCCATTCTTATTAATATTTATTTTGTTTCTTCCTTCCCTCCCTTCCTTCTTTGCTCTCCCTCCCTCCCTCTCTCTTGTTCCTCCTTCCTTCCTTCCCTCCCCCCCTTTCGTTTTCTTTTCTTTTCTTTCTTACATTACAGCCAAATTGGCAGATGTGAAGTTGTATTTCATTGTTTTTGATTTGCATTTCCCTAATGACAAATGATGCTTATTGGCCATTTACATATCTTCTTTGGAGAAATGTCTATTCAAATCCCTTACCCATTTTTTAATTGGGTTGATTGTTGTTGAATTGTAGTACTTGAAATATTCTGAATACTAGACCCTTATTTGATATATAATTTATAAATATTTCTCCTATTCCATAGGCTGTCTTTCCACTTTCTTGATAATGTCCTCTGATGTACAAAAGTTTTTAATATTGGCAAATTCCAATTCACCTGTGAACAGAGATAGTTTTACTTCTTTCTTTCCAACACGGATGCATTTTATTTTATTTTTGTCTAATTGTTTTGGCTAGAACTTTCAGGACAAAGATGAATGGTAGTAGTGAAAGCAGGCATCCTTGTCATGTGCTTGATCTCAGGGAGGAAGATTTGAATATAATGTTAGCTGTGGGTTTTTCATAAATGCCTTTTATCATATTAAGGAAGGTTCCTCTATTCCTAGTTTTCTGAATGTTTCTATCATGAAAAAGTGCTGGATTTTGTCAAATGTCTTTTGTGTCAATTGAGATAATCATGGTTTTCACCCTTCATTCTACTAATGTGGTGTATATTGCATTAATTTTCTTAGGTTGAATCACCTCTGCGTTCCTGGGATAAATCCCACTTAGTAATGGTGCATAATCCTTCTATATTCTATTGCATCCGATTTGCTAGTATTTTGTTGAGACTTTCTGCATTTATATTGATAGAAGATATTAGTCTGTAATTTTCTTTTCTTTTTTCTTCTCATGTCTTTTTTCTGGTTTTGATATAGGTTAATGCTGGCCTCATAGAGTAAGTTAGGAAGTGTTCCTTCCTCTTGATTTTTTTTAAGACTTTGAGAAGAACTGGTGTTAATTCTTTTATTTTTTAAAAATATTTATTTATTCATTTGGCTGCATCGGGTCTTAGTTGCAGCACGCACGATCTTCATCATGGTGGCGGATCTTTCGTCGCGGCAAAAGGGCTCTTCGTTGCAGCGCACTGGCTTCTCTCTAGCTGTGCTCAGGCTTAGTTGCCCCACAGCACGTGGGATCTTAGTTCCTTGACCAGGGATCGAACCCGCGTCCCCTGCATTGGAAGGCAGATTCTTAACCAATGGACCACCAGGGAAGTCCTTATCTTCTTTTAATGTTTGGTACAATTCACTACTGAAGTCTTCTGGTCTTGGACTTTTCTTTTTTGGAAGGTTTTTGATTACTGATTCAATCTCTTTGTTATAGGTTTGTTCAGAATTTTAATTTTTTTCTTGGGTCAGTTTAGGTAACTTGTGTATTTCTAAGAAATACCTGTCTGGTGTGGTTTTAATTTTAAGTGGGGAAGCAAAGCACTGTGAGATGTAGCAGATACTGCTGGCTCCCTAACCAAGTCATCTTTCCCATCTCATGCTTGTTGGCAGAACCCTGATTTTGTTAGACACTGATCCCTTTCTCATAGGATTCATAAGTAAATCATGATTAGTTTAAGCCAATACTAACATGGTGATCCCATTCAGATTGCCACTGATTGAGTCAGAGGTCAACAAATGACCTAGCTCTGGTTAATGAGACTCAAGGGTACGTCAGCTAGGTGGTTTCTGAGAAAGGCTCCTTTGTCATTTAGAGATAAAATATGGTCTTTCTTCTGCTGGACAATGTGGAATCTGCATGTGATACCTCAAACCACAGCAGCAGTCTTACAATCACTGGGGACAGAGGAGCCAGAAGATGGGAAAAAAACCTAGTTCCCTGATAACCTCTATGAATTCTGAATTAACCCATCCTGGAGGTACTCGACTTTGTATTGATTATCTTTTTAATCAAATTCTTTGTATTTTTAGGGTGCTGTGTTTATGTAGAGGGCTACTATCTTATTTGCTATACATGGGTTTATGACCTTTTTGTGGATTGTACATTATCAATATCCTTTTTTTATCAACTAATGGTTTTTATCCTGAATTCTGCTTTTATTGTTAATATTATTGTCTAGGGGTATTTTCTTTTAACAATATATAGCTGGGTTTCATTTTTCATTTTTTATTTATTTTATTATTATTTTTTAAGAATTGTTTTAATTTTTGGCTACATCAGGTCTTAGTTGTGGGATCTGCCTTGCAGCATGTGGGATCTTTCATTTGCAGTGCATGGGCTCCAGAGCATGTGGGCTCTGTAGTTTGCAGCACACGGGCTCTCTAGTTGAGGAATGTGGGCTTAACTGCCCTGTGGCATGTGGGATCTTAGTTCCCCGACCAGGGATAGAACCCACGTCCCCTGAATTGGAAGGCAGATTCTTATCCACTGGACCACCAGGGAAGTCCCCGGGTTTCATTTTTTAACCTTCTTGGCAGTCGCTGTTTCTAGATAGGGGAATTGAGCCCATTTACATGGTCATAGTTGTATTTGGCTTTAATTGTTTCACATTTTTCTGTTATCATACTTAGTTATTTCCTCTATTCTCTTTGCTTATCTATCTACCTTGGACAAGTTTCCAATCATTCTTACCCCTATTCCCACTATTCTAATTTGGAATGTCTATCGTATTTTTCCATTAGTCAATTTATTATATACCCCTCCCTAGCACTGACAATGTTTGAACATTAAATGATAGGCATTCATATTCCCCTTACCAAGATGAGACCTTTATAATACTTTCTCATACTACTACATTTTCCCAAATGTTTATTTTTAAAATAGGCTATTATATAATATATGCCCAACAGCAAGCAACCTGAACATAATAACATGAGCCTCAATTTTCCATCCAAAAAAGGTTTTTTGCTAACTTGAATACATCAAGTTTTAGGGATATATATGGTAACATTTTGAAATTTATAATATTCAAATCATCTTTATGTTGTTATAAATACATATTTAAAATCTAAACTAAATTTTCAAAAATTCTCCTTCTTGTAATTTATGAAATGTTACCCAAACTATTCACATGCATCTTAAAACATTTATCTTCATCATCACCAAACTACTTCTGAGTCATCTAACAGTTTTTCAGAGTAAAACATTTTCACTTGCTTGAAAATCAGAACTTTTGAGTCTGGTATCATGTCCCTAGAAATGTTATCCAAAGGTACCAGCAACCATTTGCAAAGCATTAAGACAGTTGGGCTTTCCCATTCCACCTAAGATAAGTAGACACCCATAACCTCCACAACCAAACCACTTAATGCATCACATTTCAAAGTAATATTCAAGAAGCCAGTTAATAAAGATATCTAACACAACTATAAGGTTATGACCCCTAGAATAATTCTAAATTTTGTGTTAAATTATGTTAAATTCCATTACTTCTGTAAAAAGAAAATTCTGCCAGGTGACCTCTATGAGCTTCCTGGTATTGGCACTGGCTGAGTTTCAGGCTAACATTTCTTTCCCAAACAGTACTTTGTTGTCCAAAACAAGAGACTTGAAAGAACATCACATAACATGAGGGATTTTGTAAGGCAACTCTTTTTTCAATTTTCAGGTGGAAAAAACACAAACAAACCTATCTTACATTTATTTAATAGTATGTGGTAACTGAGAATTTCTGTCTTGTTATTTCTAAAATTTCCCTTTCATTTCCAGTTTGAAAAAAAATCCTTACATAAGACATATTACAAATTCACCATTTGTTCTTCATTCTTTCCACTCCATAATGTCTAACTATATATTACAATATTCACTGCTTACCACTGTTTCTACACCATCTTCCCCTGTCGTGAGATTTGTTACTATTGAACTTTTATTTGGTCAGAGATATTCCTTGACTATTTTCCTCAGATAAAGTACCTGGAGGTATATTTGGTATCTACAAATTTGAAAAATTTGAATTTTATCCTAAAAGTTTGTGAAGTGTAGTATTTTCTCAGTAATTGAGATACTGCTCTTCTCTCTTAGCTTCTAACTCCTATTTATCCTTGGATTTCAAGAAATTCACCTGCTTCAGGTTCAAGGTTCTTTTTCAATCTAGATTCAAGTCTTTTCCCTCCAGTTCAGGAAGTTCCATTTTTCACTTAAAATCCCCAAAATACACCAAAATAATAATTGTGGTTATTTCTAGGCAGCAGGGTTACAGATAATATTTATTTTCTTCTTCATAGTTTTCTGTATGTTTTCAATTTGTTTGTCAATAGACACGCACATGAGCAGAACAAACAAAGCTATTAAATAGAAAGCAAGTAAAGTAAACAAAACTAGGCAGAGTCTTCAAGGAATAAAACAAAGACTGAGAAATGGTACCAGGTTTAACAAGAAGAGTCTCTGACATTTGCTCTATACTGCTTCCATGCCAACCCCAGATTAGAAAATGGTTTTGTGCTATTAAAGTTAAAAACACACTGTTACATTAGGCTCAAAGCTCCTGGGATTGGCTAAAGGATTTCACTAGTATCTGTTCTCCAAAATAATCCTCTCCCAAATCAGTTAAAAGCTAAGTAAGAATAATTTAACTTTTTTTCAAAAATACTACTATAATAATAAAAATTATCTTAACGGCTGTAATGGCCAAGAATTTAGCAAGCAAAGCTGTGTAGAAGCAAATTTTATTTTGAAATTTAAAATTCTTAAGAACAAGATGTCTAGGTATACAGGCAGTAAGCTGGTATAAATAGCTTTGTTTCTTGGCACAGGTATTTTCCTATTCACATGTGCTTGTTCTGAAAACAGCCCGAGCACTCACAGTATTTACAGTTACCTGTCCAACACTCCCCTCTCCTCCTTCCTTAACGTAGACCCATGAGTTCATTTGGGGCAGCAAAATGCACAGTTAAAAATGTTTTGCTCTCCAGACCACCTTATACTGGTTGGAGGATGTGCAGAATGTGTCCCAGTTTCCCAGTTTCAAAGAGAGGTAATAAGTAAAGAAGATAAGGCTAGGCCTCTGGGAAAGCTATTTTTTCTGACTGAAAAAAAAAAAAGGAAAAGGAAGCAGACTCAGCGGGCATGAGCCCTTTGCCCTTCTCCTTGCCCGTAGCATTTGCAAACATAATGACGTGAGCTACATGCTAAAGATGACAAGATAGGAAAAAGAAGAGGAGCCCTGGTCCTTTGAGAAAACTAAATCTTTTGGTTATATTAATACAAAATTTATATAAGAGCCTTAAAATCAGACAGATAGGAGAAATGTTAGTTATCTGGATGGAATAAATCTTCTGACTGTGTGCATAAAAAGCAAGCACTTACAAGAAGAAAATGTTTCACCTTTTGGTCAAAAGACTGCTTGCAGTGAAAGAGCAATCTACAATGAAATCATAGAAAATGGGTTTTCTGTTCTAAATTAACAGTTCATACACAAAGAAACACTTAGCTAGCCCCTAAAATCCCTATGAGATAGTCTAGTCTTCTACTCCTAGGATAGGTAGAAGTGGGGAGGAAAGATGACACAGATTATCAGTACTACAAATTACAGGCCCAATACCAATCCTTTTATAGTTTCTGCACACAAGTGCTACTATAATTTATCATAAATATCTGTGGGAAATTATCCTAAACTCCTAAAATATTATTTAAGTTTGCACATTATAAAATTAACTTCAGGATTTGAATGTTTGTCTAACACAGGTAAGCCCTGTATAAAACGGGGTAATAGCCTCAAAAGATTGAGCAGAGAGAGCTTTAGTCAATGGTAGCATAAATCAACAATGGTTTTATATAGAAGAACCTGTATTCTAGCTCTGAAGAGGTGCAGATTTAATTAACTCACCTCTAAGGTACAAAAAAAATATGACCCCTTATTCAAAAAAAATAGAAGACTATCAATTCAGTAAACTGACCAGACTCTAGCTAACTTAGGACAAAGAATTATTTTGTTATTTTTTAAACTTTATTTTGATTTCCCTTTAGTTTCATATAAAAATTCTTTTTAAGAAATGTCAAATCAAATGGGGGGGACAGAGAGAAAACCTGCATGAAAATGGCTAAAACTAAATGTTACATATACAAAAATAATAAAGACAGTAAAATCAAAGAGTTGCTTCCGGATTTGCTTGCCTTTCATTTAAGTACATCTGTTAAAAAATGTATTTTAAAGAAAGGTTAGGGGAACTTCCCTGGCTGTCCAGTGGTTAACGACTTCACCTTCCAATGCAGGGGTGTGGGTTCAATCCCTGGTCAGGGAGCTAAGACCCCAGGTGACTCGCAGCCAAAAATCCAAAACATAAAACAGAAGCAATACTGTAACAAATTCAATAAAGACTTTAAAAAAAAAAAAGGTCCACATCAAAGAAAAAGAAAGGTTAGGGACTCTACGCTCCCAATGCAGGGGGCCCAGGTTCAATCCCTGGTCAGGGAACTAGATCCCACATGCCGCAACTAAAAACAAAAGATCCCACATGCCACAACTAAAGATCCCGCACACCTCAACGAAGATCTCGCAAGCAGCAACGAAGATTCCCACGTGCCGCAACTAAGACCCCGTGCAGCCAAATAAATAATAAATGAAGATTTTTTTTAAAAAAGGTTATTTAGAAGTAAAATATTAATCAGGTTATGTACAATTCCAGAAATGCAAACGGAGCACAGTAAAAACAAAACAAAACAAAACACACACACACACAACCCAAGGGACTTCCCTCATGGCACAGTGGTCAAGAATCTGCCTGCCAATGCAGGGGACAATGGTTTGATCCCTGGTCCAGGAAGATCCCACATGCCACGGAGCAACTAAACCCGTGTGCCACAACTGAGCTCGCACGCCACAACTACTGAAGCCTGTGCTCCACAACAAGAGAAGCTGCCGCAAGGAGAAGCCCACACACCACAACGAAGAGTAGCCCCTGCTCACTGCACTAGAGAAAGCCTGCATGCAGCAACAAAGACCCAACACAGCCTAAAATAAATAAATAATTTTTTTTAAAAAGCCACTAATACCATTACAGCATGTAATTAAAGGACTGTTCCAACTTACCTCACACAACATTCTACTGCACGAAACCAGTGAAGCATCTCATCATGTAGAGTACACAACTGAAGGCAAGACAGGAAAACTTTCTCAGCATCACTGTACCAGCCTGCATCTGAAAGAAAGCCACCTAAGGGACAAGAAAAACCAAAAACTTTAGATAATTTAATAAATCACTTGAAAGCTAAAATGACATGCTTACAATGATTATTACCTAAAATGAAAAAAACCTCTGTTTAGTCTGAAACAAAGATACTAATTGTGAAATTAAAAAAAAAAAAGGAACTCAAACCAGGGAAATTAGATCAAAGTTGAGACCCTGAATAAGGAGTAAAGAGTTTTTGTTTTGTTTTGTTTTTTACTTTCGGCTGTATTGGGTCTTCATTGCTGCGCACGTGCTTTCTCTAGTTGCGGCGAGCAGGGGTTACTCTTCGTTGCGGTGCGCGGGCTTCTTGTTGCAGTGGCTTCTCTTGCTGTGGAGCACAGGCTCTAGGTGCGCGGGCTTCATTAGTTGTGGCACACAGGCTCAGTAGCTGTGGCGCACAGGCTTAGTTGCTCGGCGGCATGTGGGATCTTCCCCAACCAGGGATCAAACCCATGTCCCCTGCACTGGCAGGCGGATTCTTAACTGCTGTGCCACCAAGGAAGTCCCAGGAGTCAAGAGTTTTAGCCTTGGGCTTCCCTGGTGGCGCAGTGGCTAAGAATCCGCCTGCTTAAGCAGGGGACATGGGTTCGATCCCTGGTCCGGGAAGATCCCACATGCCTCGGAGCAACTAAGCCCGTGTGCCACAACTACTGAGCCTGCACTCTAGAGCCCGCAAGCCACAACTACTGAGCCCACTCGCCACAGCTACAAAGCCCGCGCACCTAGAGCCGGTGCTCTGAAGCAAGAGAAGCCACCGCAATGAGAAGCCTGTGCACAGCAACGAAGGGTAGTCCCCGCTCGCCCCAACTAGAGAAAGCCAGCACATCAATGAAGACCCAATGCAGCCAAAAATAAATAAAATAAATTAATTAAAAAAAATTTTAGCCCTCCAAACGTACTTCATCACCTAAGAGTTGACATTTTCCAGCTAATTAGCCACTATACTTAGTGATTTGTCTAACATTTTAATCATGCAGGGTAAACATAACTTTCCAATCTCTCCATACCCAATCCCAAAGAGGATAAAGACATCTGAATAAACTTAATCTTCTTAGCATAACAGCACATCATAGAGGATAGACAGATAAAAGAGACAGCAGTGCTTGCTCATCTTAATTTTTTTTTAGCAAAAAATTAAACTGCTGTCCTCCAACAGTCGTAATGCATGGGGCATGTGGGCATCATTTCCTTAGGATACTGTCCATCTTTTTAGAGGCTCCTGACCCGCTCCTAAGAGTTTAATACATTTTTTGATAGTGTCAACTAATCTTAATAGCGTCAATAGTATCTGGGTCAAGAAAAAATATATTTTGCTCAGACTGGTGTTTCATGTTTAATTAAAGCTATATGAAATGAAACAAATACTTTAACTGGAGAGAAGTGTGCTTTAGAACACTTTTTTTTCCCCCCAAATATGACATTTTAGGGTCCTCACTGAATGACTGGAATAATGAGATTATAATATTCATATGAAGCAACTCCTACTCATTACCTCAACATATTGTGCACTGGGCTGGGTTATTAGGCTGTTATCTCTCAGCTTCAAACCAACCCTTCTAGACTGTTCTATGACACTGGGCTAGGACTCTATAACCACATTTCTCTTCTGCCAGCTGGCTCCCTAGTAGTCTCTACCAAAGAAGGCACTAGAGAGAAAGACTGTAAGACTGGAGAAGTAAGAGACACTCCCTGAGAGCTTCCAGTTTCTGCCAGCAACGCCCCCGCTAACAGCAGTGTCCCAGGGTAATGTTTCTTTACTCTGGCAGTGGCAATTCATCTCAGTAAGCCAATTCCAGCTGCAGTTTTCCAACACTTACAGAACCTGATTCACAGCACCCCATCAGAGAGACACTAGTACCAGCCAGTCAGGTGTCCCTCCTAGAGGTCGAGATTCTAGACCCACGAGCTCCCTTCTCGGAACTCTGAGGCACCTGTACCAGCCAAGCAGCATCCCAGCTCTGCGAGGTACCTCCTCAGGCTGCTTCTTTTTTTTTTTTCTTTTGGCCACACCATGCAGCCTGTGGGATCTTAGTTCCCTGACCAGGGACTGAACGCTGTGAAAATACTAAAGACCTTTAAATTATATACTTTAAATGGGTGCACTGTACAGTATGTGAATTATATCTCGATAAAGCTGTCATTTTTTAAAAGTTTCCATCATGTATACTTCTGGTATGAAGTGTTTTCACTGTTTTGGTAATTTTAGGATCAAGACTTATAATATAACTGAATCTGTTAGGACTTGGTTCTAACTCCAAGATACTTGTTCAATCTGGCTCCTTACAGTGGCCAGACTGGTACAAGTGAAGAGACAACAGAGGACCTCAGTGAACATTAGCCTTCCTGCCTTTCACCTTCCTTGATACTAAATATCTCCCACATAGATTTTTACATGACTACCTAGGACTAAATGGATGTCAATATTAACATTCATCTAGGTCACGAACACTCTATTAAGAGACATTCTTTAGTCACAATTCTTTGTTGCAATTTATATTCCACAGGACTATCAAAGGATAAATGCTGAGGGTTGTTTTCGGAAAAGAATGTTAAGTTCCTCCAAGCAAACTGTCTATGACCGCTACAAAAAAAAATTTTTTTCCTAATACTGAAGGAAATGATCATGAAAACTTGGCAAAGAAAGTAAATGTGCACGTGCCAAAGAGAGAGAGAGAGAGAGAAAACATGCACACACACACATTAATGTGAGAAGTTAAGAATGAAAGGTAGAGCTTCCCTGGTGGCGCAGTGGTTAAGAATCCACCTGCCAATGCACGGGACACGGGTTCAAGCCCTGGTCCAGGAAGATCCTACATGCTGCGGAGCGACTAAGCCCGTGCACTGCAACTACTGAAACCCTCGCGCCTAGAGCCCGTGCTCCGCAACAAGAGGAGCCACCACAATGAGAAGCCTGCGCACCGCAACGAAGAGTAGCCCCCCACTCCCCGCAACTAGAGAAAGCCTGCGTGCAGCAACAAAGACCCAATGCAGCCAAAAATAAATAAATAAAATAAATTTATAAAATAAAAAAATGGGCAGAGGATCTGAATAGACATTTTTCCAAAAAAGACATACAGATGGCCAACAGATACATGAAAAGATGCTCCACATCACTAATCATCAGGGAAATGCAAATCAAAACCACAATGAGATACCACCTCACACCTGTCAGGATGGCTGTCATCACCAGAAAACAACAAATAACAAGTGTTTGCGAGGGTGTGGAGACAAGGGAACCCTTCTGCACTGCTGGTGGGGCTGTAAACTGGCACAGCCACTATGGAGAACCGTGTGGAGGTTGCTCAAAACATTTAATATAGAACTGCCACATGATCTAGCAATTTCACTTCTGGGTATTTATCCAAAAACGGCAAAAACACTAACTCAAAAAAGATATATGCACCTCAGTGTTCAGTGAAGCATTATTTATAATAGCCAAGATATGTAAGCAACCTAAATGTCCATCAACAGATGAATGAACGGATAAAGAAGGTGTGAGATATATTTACACATACAACAGTGGAATATTACCCAACCACAAAAATTAAACATAAAAAAAAAAGAAATCTTGTGACAACACAGATGGATCTAGAGGGTATCATGCTATATCATGCTAAGTGAAATAAGTCAGACAGAGAAAGACAAATACCATATGATCTCACTTATACACAGACTCTAAAAATCAAAACAAACAAAACAAAATGAAAACAGACTCGTAGATACAGAGACCAAACAGTTGGTTGCCAGAGAAAGGAGGTGGGGTGTGGGGTGAAATAGGTGAAGGGGATTAAGAGGTCTGAGCCTCCAGTTAGAAAATAAATAAGCCATGGGAATGTAATATACAGCCTAAGGAACATGGTCAATAATATTGTAATAACTTTGTACAGGGACTATACTTGTCGTGGTAATCATTTCATAAAGTATGCAAATTCCAAATCACTATGCAGTACACCTGAAACCAACATAATACTGTATGTCAACTACATTTAAATAAAACACACACACACACAAATGAGTATATGTAAAAACCAATGAAAGTTAAATAAGGTCTATAGTCTAGGTAACAGTATTAAACCAGTATCAATTTCCTGGTTTTGATATTGTCTGTAAATCTACAATCATTTCAAAATAAAAATTTTTCCACAAACAAAGTAAAAAGGTAGCAATAACTTGAATAAATAATTGCCTGAGACATACTTATCTATGTAGATTTGTAAAAGCCATACTAAAATGTTATGCAACATTAAACGATATCTTTCTATGTGTGTAGCATACAAAGCCTTTTCAGAATCCTTTTCCATTTATGTTTTTAGTATTCTCATACCCATGAGGAAATGGAGATTTACCCTCATTTTAGAGACGGGAAAACTGAGGTCCCAAAAGGATTAAGTCCCACGTCACAACACACAGTAAGCTGGTGAAAGAGGTTGGTAGCAGCTTGACATGGTAGAAAGGTAAGTGGTTTGGAATCACAGTGCCACAGGATTCTAAACTTAGCTCCATTACTATGTGACTTGAGCAAGTTACTCAACTTTTCTGAGTCTGTTACCTCATTTCTAAAACTCTATTAATACCTTCACATCACTAGAATGTCATGAGGACTTTCTCGAAAGACAGCATTTAGATACATAGTATAGTACTTAGCACAAAGTTAATGTTCAATATATCACATCTAGTTCTTCTCACAACCTCCCACGTTGACTTTGGGAATGTCCTGTGAGAATCCTTTAATGCCAGCAGGCTTAGTTCTGAGTCATGTCACAGGACAAAACACCCCTCTGTTTTACCATTACTTACCTAAAACAAAGCCAACCTGAATGGCTTTTTCCTTTACTGCAGCATCTGATTCCGCTATGTAAGAGCACCGTCTACTGAATGAGTAGGCTAAGACTGAAGCAACTTTCACACCATGATCCATCAAAGCCTGGAAACAATGATGAAGCAAATGTCTGAAAGAGAAGGAAAAGGTCATTTTTGCTTTTATAAAGGTAACATATTTTGTCCTTTTAGAAAGTGCTAACTTTCATGCACATTGTTCCTTCCTGACTCAGGAAATTTGCACGTGCTGTTCCTTCTACCTAAAAAAGCTTTTCACCATCACCTAGTTCTCTCCCATAAATCGGTTAGACTTCAGCTCAAACGTCACTTCCGACAGTAGATCCTCCCTGTCTCCTGTCTCCCTCTCTTCATCAGCCTGATGGGGCCATGGTAGGCCTATCTCAGGATCCCCAAGGACCTGGTAGGTTATGTTAAGGCATTTACTCTTCTATCTAGAAGAGAACAGGGAGCCACCAAAGTGTTACCAGTCAGGAAAGATAAGCTCAAATATGCTGGTAGGTCTGAGGCTCAGAGAATTACGAACAGCAGCAAGCAGCTTACCTGGGACACATATGACCCTTGCTCAACAAACAGTGGCCTCATCCTACCTCCCCAGGTACCTCCAGTAATTCCCTATGGCAGTGTTTTCCAGAATGGGGCATGACTATCACTGGGGGCTCTAGGCACAATTTTAGTGGCATATAACCAAATATTTTTCAAAGATTAACATATTTATTTCAATGGGGATTCAAAAATAAAACTTGCAATCTAAAAAGAAAAAAAAGAAAGTGCTAACTTGCTCTTCTGAAATAACAGTACCATTATTTTCAAAGATGGAATAAGATAAAAATCAACTGTTTGCCTTATGAATTATGAGGTCATAATAATTCACAATTTGGCCTAGTATCTTTTACTCAGTGGATCATTGAGTGATTCTGTATATGTAAATTGATGACAGTGAAGGATGAAAACAACTTCTAACATCAATCTTAAAAACCAAATTGTCTTGTAATTCAACAATGACCCAATTAAAAAATGGGCAATAGATTTGAACAGAGATTCCTCCAAAGAAAAAATACAAAGGCCAATAAGCACAAGAAAAGATGCTCAATATCATTAGTGATTAGGGAAATGCAAATCAAACTCACAATGAGATACGACTTCACACTATCTAGGATGGCTATAATACTTTTTAAAAAAACAGTTGATGGCAAGGATATGGAAAAACTGGAACCCTCATACGTTAATAGGGACATATTGGGTTGGCCAAAAGGTTCATTTGGTTTTTTCCGTAAGATGGCTCTAGCAGCACTTAGTTGTCTTTAGCTTCATTCAAAACAATTTTGTTAGATTGTATGTGACAGCTGTCATATCAGCGTGCATTTAAAAAAATACTTATCAAAATTGGTGAATTTTTGTGTAGCCATTTTAATACTGAAGATGGAAGAGAAAAAGCAACACTTTCAGCATATTATGCTTTATTATTTCAAGAAAAGTAAAAATGCAACTGAAACACAAAAAAATATTTGTGCAGTATATGGAAAAGGTGCTGTGACTGATTGAACATGTCAAAAGTGGTTTGCGAAGTTTCGTGCTGGAGATTTCTCACTGGACGATGTTCCACAGTTAGGTAGACCAGTTGAAGCTGAAAGCAATCAAATCAAGACACTGACTGAGAACAATCAACGTTATATGGTGCGGGAGATAGCCGACATACTCAAAACATCCAAATCAAGCATTGAAAATCATTTGCACCAGCTTGGTTATATTAATTGCTTTGATGTTTGGGTTCCACATAAGTTAAGAAAAAAAAACCTTGACTGTATTTCTGCATGGATTCTCTACTTAAATGTAATGAAAACGTTCTGTTTTTAAAACAAATTGTGATGGGTGATGAAATGTGGATACTGTACAATAACAAGGAAAGGAACAGATCGTGGGGCAAGCGAAATGAACCACCACCAACCAAACCAAAGCCCGGTCTTCACCCAAGGAAGGTGATATTGTGTATATGGTGGGATTGGAAGTGAGTCCTCTATTATGATCTCCTTCCGGAAAACCAAACAATTAATTCCAACAAGTACTGCTCCCAGTTAGACCAACTGAAAGCAGCACTCAATGAAAAGCGTCCAGAACTAGTCAACAGAAAACATGTAATCTTCCATCAGGATAATGCAAGACCGCATGTCTCTTTGATGACCAACAAAAACTGTTACAGCTTGGCTGGGAAGTTCTGATTCATCCGCTGTATTCACCAGACATTGCACCTTCGGATTTCCATTTATTTCAGTCTTTACAAAATTCTCTTAATGGAAAAACTTTCAATTCCCTGGGAGACAGTAAAAGGCACCTGGAACAGTTCTTTGCTCAAAAAGATAAAAAGTTTTGAGAATGTGGAATTATGAAGTTGCCTGAAAAATGGCAGAAGATAGTGGAACAAAAGGTGAATATGTTGTTTAATAAAGTTTTTGGTGAAAATGAAAAATGTGTCTTTTACCTTTACTTAAAAACCAAAGGCACTTTTTTGGTCAACCCAATAAAATGGTGCAGCTGCCGTGGGAAACAATTTAGGAGTTACTCAAAAAGTTAAACGTAAGTTTACCCTCGTTATATATACATACAAGAGAACTGAAAACATACATCCACACAGAATCTTGTCCATGAGCATTCATAGCAGCATTATTCATAATGGCCAAAAGGTAGAAACAACCCAAATGTTCATCAACAGATGACTAGATAACCAAAACATAGTACATCCACACAATGGAAAAATGATACAAACAACAGCCATGAATGAACCGTGAAAACATTATAGGTAAAATCCAGTCACGAAAGACCACATACTGTATAGTTCCATTTATATGAAATGTCTAGAGCAGATAAACTCAGAAACAGAGAGTAGATTAATGGTAGGCTAGAGACCAGGGGTAAGGGGAAATAGGGAGTGACTGTTAATGGGTACAGGGTTTCTTTTGGGGATGATGAAAGTATTCTAGAATTAGATAGTGGTGATAGTTGCAAACATTTGTGAATATACTAAAAACTAATGAATTGTACAGTTTAAAATGATGAATTTATGGTATGTGAATTATCTCAATAAAAAAACTGCTTTAAACAAAATTGTAAATAACCAAGTCACTGCTTTGCATAAAGGGGGAAGAAAAGTCAAACTACATGCGTTTAGTTTCACAAATATATTAAACACTTACCAAGGGATCTGGACTTGGTAAAAAGATAACCTGAGAGATGAAAGAGAGGTAGTCCACTAAATCTTTATAATGGCCATCTTTAGAACTGCACAGAGAAATTCAAATCCTAGAAAGCTAACCTTTTCCAAGAGTAAAGAATTTTTTTTAAAGTTTTTCTATGGCCTTCTTGTCCCAAAATGAAACTCTCATCTATTATTTTTTAACAGATTAATTTTTAATTAGTCAACTAACCAAGAAATTTCTCTCAGGCTTAGTACACAGGTCACATCCAAAGGTATCCCTAAACAATGAAATCATGTTAATTTGTTAACATGTTACTTGTTATTTTATCTTCTCTTTCTAAAATACAAACTCCATGAGGAAGAGACCTTGTAAAACTTATTCACTGCTGTAACCCCAGCATCTAGAATAGTACTTGACATATACTACGCGTTCTAACAAGTATTTACTTAACTTGGCAACATTCATATTAGAGATTAACAATATTTTGTAAAACTATATTCTTATTTTCCCAGAAATGTAGGTTAGGAAAAAGAAATGGCATTTCAAGCAAATTTAGGGAAGAATGCTAAAGAGAACAGCAAGGACAATCAAAGGCCATGTCACCTACATCCACATATAACTCCTACTACATAAGAGCCAGAACGGGGTAGATGAATCCAGTCTTTCTTGAACACAAAAAGCAAGGGTGGTACTGATGGTTTCAAAACAGTACGAATGTACTTACTGCTACTGAACTGTACGCTTAAAATATGGTCACAATGGTAAAATTCAGATATGTATAGTTTACCACAATTGTTAAAAAATGAGTTTACCTTTTATCCAAAGCTCTCAATACTTTAGCAAAAACTTCCAATTCACAAAATTCACTGCCCAGTTGACATAGGCGTCCCTGTTGGTACAGCTGAAATTAAAAACAAACAAAAAAAGATAACATTTAAAATTTTTAATTTAATTTCAATTTCTACTTTACTTATGAATATAATTTGATGGAGTTAATATTTGATGAATTTATGACTATTACTCAAAGTTAAGATTACACAGTAATATCAGGGAAGATGCCTATGCTAAAAGAAATGTAACGCTAACTTAACAAATCTCTATAATTCATAGAGAACACTTTAAAAGTTGTACATAATATTTAGAAATTAATATTTGTATAACAGTATACGGTACATGCTAAGTACTAAAAAGTGCTATATAATTACTTTATTTATTAAACACTAAAAACAGTTATACTCAGTACTTCCCTGGTGGAACAGGGGTTAAGAATCCTCCTGCCAATGCAGAGGACACGGTTCGATCCCTGGTCTGGGAATATCTCACATGCTGCGGAGCAACTAAGCCCGTGCGCCACAACTACTGAGCCCGCGTGCCACAACTACTAAAGTAAGAGTGCCTAGAGCCCATGCTCCATGACAAAGAGAAGCCACCGCAATGAGAAGCCCATGCACCGCAACAAAGACCCAATGCAACCAAAAAATAAACAAATAAATTGATTAAAAAAGAACAATTATATTCAAAAAACTAAACTTTTTTTTATGTACTAAAAAGTGCTATATAATTACTTTATTTATTAAACACTAAAAACAGTTATACTCAGTACTTCCCTGGTGGAACAGGGGTTAAGAATCCTCCTGCCAATGCAGAGGACACGGTTCGATCCCTGGTCTGGGAATATCTCACATGCTGCGGAGCAACTAAGCCCGTGCGCCACAACTACTGAGCCCGCGTGCCACAACTACTAAAGTAAGAGTGCCTAGAGCCCATGCTCCATGACAAAGAGAAGCCACCGCAATGAGAAGCCCATGCACCGCAACGAAGGATAGCCGCCGCTCGCCGCAACTAGAAAAAGCCCATGCACAGCAACAAAGACCCAATGCAACCAAAAAATAAACAAATAAATTGATTAAAAAAGAACAATTATATTCAAAAAACTAAACTTTTTTTTAAAAAAATTATTTATTTATTTTTGGCTGTGCTGGGTCTTCGTTTCTGTGCGAGGGCTTTCTCTAGTTGTGGCAAGCGGGGGCCACTCTTCATCGCGGTGCGTGGGCCTCTCACTGTCACAGCCTCTCTTGTCGCGGAGCACAGGCTCCAGACGCACAGGCTCAGTAGCTGTGACTTGTGGGCCTAGTTGTTCCGCAGCATGTGGGATCCTCCCAGACCAGGGCTCGAACCCGTGTTCCCTGCATTGGCAGGCAGACTCTCAACCAGTGCACCACCAGGGAAGTCTGAAACTTTTTTTTTTAAACTTCTTTTTTTCTTAAACAAAACTGGATAAAGTAAAATTATCAAAATGATAGCAAAGATAATATCCAGAAGCCAGAACTGGTCACTATGCCCCACTAACGGCTCTTCAGACCACAAAAACCTCAGTTCAGTTCCAGGCATGAAACTTCACAAGCAGACTAACAGTAAATTATATCTAAAGTAATCCAGCATGGCAGGATTTCTGATCATGTCACAATCATTTACTCCTTTTGCCTGACTTTTTTTTTCTTTAACATCTTTATTGGAGTGTAATTGCTTTACAATGTCCTGTTAGTTTCTGCTGTGTAACAAAAGTGAATCAGCTATATGTATACATATATCACCATATCCCCTCCCTCTTGCATCTCCTTCCCACGCTCCGTCTCACCCCTCTAGGTGGTCACAAAGCACCGAGCTGATCTCCCTGTGCGATGCAGCTGCTTCCCACTAGCTACCTATTTCACATTTGGTAGTGTATATATGTCAATGCTACTCTTTCACTTCGTCCCAGGTTACCCGCCCCACTCCCCGTGTCCTCAACTCCATTGGCTATGTCTGCATCTTTATTCCTGTCCTGCCCCTAGGTTCATCAGAACCTTTTTTTTTTTTTAGATTCCATATATACATGTTAGCATACGGTATTTGTTTTTCTCTTTTTGAATTACTTCACTCTGTATGACAGACTCTAAGTCCTTCCAACTCACTACAACTAGTTCAATTTCGTTTCTTTTTATGGTTGAGTAATATTCCATTGTATACATGTGCCATATCTTCTTTATCCATTCATCTGTTGATGGACACTCAGGTTGCTTCCATGTCCCGTCTATTGTAAACATTGCTGCAATGAACACTGTGGTACATGTCTCTTTTTGAATTATGGTTTTCTCAGGGTACATGCCCAGTAGTGGGATTGCTGGGTCATATGGTAGTTCTACTTTTAGTTTTTTAAAGAACCTTCATACTGTTCTCCGTGACTGTATCAATTTACATTCCTACCAACAGTGCAAGAGGGCTCCCTTTTCTCCACACCCTCGCCAGCATTTATTGTTTGTAGATCTTTTCATGATGGCCATTCTGACCCCTGTGAGGTGATACCTCACTGTAGTTTTGATTTGCATTTCTCTAATGATTAGTGATGTTGAGCATCTTTTCATGTGTTTGTTGGCAATCTGTGTATCTTCTATACAGAAATGTCTATTTAGGTCTTCTGACCATTTCTGGATTGGGTTGTTTGTTTTTTTGATATTGAGCTGCTTGTACATTTTAGAGATTAACCCTTTGTCAGTTGCTTTGTTTGCAAATATTTTCTCCCATTGTGAGGGTTGTCTTTTTGTCTTGCTTATGGTTTCCTTTGCTGTGCAAAAGCTTTTAAGTTTCATTAGGTCCCATTTGTTTGTTTTTATTTCCATTACTCTAGGAGGTGGGTCAAAAAGGATCTTGCTGTGATTTA
This sequence comes from Neophocaena asiaeorientalis asiaeorientalis, assembly GCF_003031525.2. Lineage (NCBI taxonomy): Eukaryota > Metazoa > Chordata > Mammalia > Artiodactyla > Phocoenidae > Neophocaena > Neophocaena asiaeorientalis. The sequence goes on along the minus strand of NW_020174560.1, from coordinate 7,040,757 downwards.
TGTCATAGAGTGTTCTGCCTATGTTTTCCTCTAAGAGTTTTATAGTGTCTGGCCTTACATTTAGGTCTGTAATCCATTCTGAGTTTATTTCTGTGTATGGTGTTAGGAAGTGTTCTAATTTCATTCTTTTACATGTAACTGTCCAGTTTTCCCAGCATCACTTATTGAAGAGGCTGTCTTTTCTCCATTGTATGTTCTTGCCTCCTTTATCAATGATAAGACCCATACGTGCATGGATTTATCTCTGGGCTTTCTATCCTGTTCATTGATCTGTATTTCTGTTTTGTTGCAGTACCATACTGTCTTGATTACTGTAGCTTTGTAGTATAGTCAGAAGTCCGGGAGCATGATTCCTCCAGCTCCGTTTTTTTCCCCTCAAGATTGCTTTGGCTATTCGGGGTGTTTTGTGTTTCCATACAAATTGTGAAGTTTTTTGTTCTAGTTCTGTGAAAAATGCCATTGGTAGTTTGATAGGGATTGCACTGAATCTGTAGATCACTTTGGGTAGTATAGTCATTTTTACAATGCTGATTCTTCCAATCCAAGAACATGGTATATCTCTCTATCTGTTTGTATCGTCTTTAATTTCTTTTATCAGTGTCTTGTAGTTTTCTGCATACAGGTCTTTTGTCTCCTTAGGTAGGTTTATTCCTAGATATTTTATTCTTTTTGTTGCAATGGTAAATCGGAGTGTTTCCCTAATTTCTTGCAGATTTTTCGTCGTTAGTGTATAGGAATGCAAGAGATGTGTGCATTAATTTTGTATCCTGCTACTTTACCAAATTCGTTGATTAGCTCTAGTAGTGTTCTGGTAGCATCTTTAGGATTCTCTATGTATAGTATCATGTCATCTGCAAACAGTGACAGTTTTACTTCTTCTTTTCCAATTTGGATTCATTTTATTTCTTTTTCTTCTCTGATTGCCATGGCTAAAACTTCCAAAACCATGTTGAATAACAGTGGTGAGAGTGGACATCCTTGTCTTGCTCCTGATCTTAGAGGAAATGGTTTCAGTTTATCACCACTGAGAATGATGTTGGCTGCGGGTTTGTCATATATGGCCTTTATTATGTTGAGGTAGGTTCCCTCTATGCCCACTTTCTGGAGAGTTTTTACCATAAATGGGTGCTGAATTCTGTCAAAAGCTTTTTCTGCTTCTATTGAGATTATCATATGATGGCTTGATTTGTGACCCATGATATGATCTATCCTGGAGAATGTTCCATGAGCACTTGAGAAGAAAGTGTATTCTGTTGTTTTTGGATGATACGTCCTCTAAATATCAATTAAGTCCATCTTGTCTAATGTGTCATTTAAAGCTTGTGTCTCCTTATTTATTTTCATTGTGGATGATCTGTCCATTGGTGAGAGTGGAGTGTTAAAGTCCCCTATTATTATTGTTTTACTGTCGATTTCCCTTTTTATGGCTGTTAGCGTTTGCCTTATGTACTGAGGTCTTCCTATGTTAGGTGTGTAATATTTACAATTGTTATATCTTCTTCTTGGATTGATCCCTTGATCATTAATGTAGATTCCTTCTTTGTCTCTTGTAATAGTCTTTATGTTAAAGTCTACTTGTCTGATATGAGAATTGCTACTCCAGCTTTCTTCTGATTTCTATTTGCATGGAATATCTTTTTCCATCCCCTCACTTTCAGTCTGTATGTGTCCCAAGGTCTGAAGTGGGTCTCTTGTAGACAGCATATGTACGGGTCTTGTTTTTGTATCCATTCAGCTAGTCTATGTCCTTCGGTTGGAGCATTTAATCCATTTACATTTAAGGTAATTATCAATATGTATGTTCCTATCACCATTTTATTAATTGTTTTAGGTTTGTTATTGTAGGTCTTTTCCTTCTCTTGTGTTTCCTGCCTAGAGAAGTTCCTTTAGCATTTATTGTTAAGCTTGTTTGGTGGTGTTGAATTCTAACTTTTGCTTGCCTGTAAAGGTTTTAATTTCTCCGTCAAATCTGAATGAGGTCCTTGCTGGGTACAGTAATCTTGGTTGTAGGTTTTTCCCTTTTTTTTTTTTTTTGATATTTCCTTATTTATTTATGGCCATGTTTGGGTCTTCACTGTTTTTTATGTTTTAAATAAATTTATATATTTGCCTATTTATTTTTGGCTGTGCTGGGTCTTCGTTGCTGCGCAAGGGGGCTACTCTTCTTTGCAGTGCGCGGGCTTTTCATTGCAGTGGCTTCTCTTGTTGCAGAGCACAGGCTCTAGGCGCACGGGCTATAGCAGTTGTCGCACGTGGGCTCAGTAGTTGTGGCTCACAGGCTCTAGAGCACAGGCTCAGTAGTTGTGGTTCACAGGCTTAGTTGCTCCATGGCATGTGGGATCTTCCTGGACCAGGGCTCAAACCCGTGTCCCCTGCATTGGCAGGCGGATTCTCAACCACTGCGCCACCAGGGAAGCCCCTGGGTCTTCACTGTTGTGCACAGGCTTTCTTTAGTTGTGGCGAGCAGGGGCTATTCTTCGTTGCGGTGCATAAGCTTCTCATTGCAGTGGCTTCTCTTGTTGCAGAGCACGGGCTCTAGGCACGTGGGCTTCAGTAGTTGTGGCATGCAGGCTCAGTAGTTGTGGCTCGCAGGCACCAGAGCACAGTCTGAGTAGTTTTGGCGCAAGGCTTACCTGCTCTGTGGCATGTGGGATCTTCCGGGACCAGGGATTGAATCTGTGTCCACTGCACTGGTAGGCAGATTCGTTACCACTGTGCCACCAGGGAAGCCCCCTTTCATCACTTTAAATATGTCCTGCCACTCCCTTCTGGCTTGCAGAGTTTCTGCTGAAAGATCAGCTATTAACCTTATGGGGACTCCCTTGTATGTTATTTGTTGCTTTTCCTTGCTGCTTTTAATATTTTTTTCTTTGTATTTAATTTTTGATAGTTTGATTAATATGTGTCTTGGCATGTTTCTCCTTGGATTTATCCTGTATGGGACTCTCTGCACTTCCTGTACTTGATTATTTCCTATCCCTTGTCAGGGAAGTTTTCGACTATAATCTCTTCAAATATTTTCTCAGACCCTTTCTTTTTCTCTTCTTCTTCTGAGACACCTATAATTCGAATGTTGGTGTATTTAATGTTGTCCCAGAGGTCTCTGAGACTGTCCTCAATTCTTTTCATTCTTTTTTCTTTATTCTGCTCTGCGGTAGTTAGTTCCACTATTTTATCTTCCAGGTCACTTATCTGTTCTTCTGCCTCAGTTATTCTGCTATTGACTCCTTCTAGAGTATTTTTAATTTATTTATTGTGCTGTTCATCACTGTTCTTTAGTTCTTCTAAGTCCTTGTTAAACATTTCTTGTATTTTCTCTATTCTATTTCCAAGATTTTAGATCATCTTTACTCTCATTACTCTGAATTCTTTTTCAGGTAGACTGCCTATTTCTTCTTCATTTGTTCTGGGGGGTTTTTACCTTGCTCCTTCATCTGCTGCATATTTCTCTGTGTTCTCATTTTGTTTAACTTACTTTGTTTGGGGTCTCTTTTTCATGGGCTGCAGGTTTGTAGTTCCTGTTGGTTTTGATGTCTGCCCCCAGTGGGTGAGATTGGTTCAGTGGCTTGTGTAGGCTTTCTGGTGGAGGGGGCTGGTGCCTGTGTTCTGGTGGGCAGGGCCGAGTCTGGCCGTGTGTTTTGGGGTGTCTGTGAACTTAGTATGATTTTAGGCAGCCTCTCTGCTAATGGGTGGGGTTGTGTTCCTGTTTGTTTGGCATGGGGTGTCCAGCACTGGAGCTTGCTGGCTGTTGGGTGGACCTGGGTCTTAGTGTTGAGATGGAGATCTCTGGGAGAGCTCTCGCCGATTGCTATTACGTGGGGTGGGGAAGTCTCTGGTGGTCCAATGTTCTGAACTCGGCTCTCCCACCTCGGAGGCGCAGGCCTGACACCAGGCCAGAGCACCAAGACCCTGTCAGCCACACTGCAAGGTACGTAGGGATTTTCTTGCCTTTGGGGACGTCTGAGGTCTTCTGCCAGTGTTCAGTATGTGTTCTGTAGTTGGTCCACATGTAGATGTATTTTTGATGTATTTGTGGGGAGGAAGGTGATCTCTACATCCCACTCTTCTGCCATCTTGAAGATGTCCACTGAAGACACCAACCTCCGCAAGAGCTAGAGGTGCAGAGGCATTTTTTTCAGAGGATTTGCAGAGCTTGCTTTTTTTTTTTCTTTTCCTTTGTGCTTTGTCTAGTTTCACTTGTTCACAGGGTGCTTCATGCAGAGGCCTCACACCCGGGACTTTGGATCAGAGTGCCTAGTGAGAAATGGCTGCGCTGACACCTCAGCTCAGCGGGCCGGGCTGTATGCGGAAGCACTGTCCCTGACACTGCAACTCAAGATCTGCCTGATTTTTTAAAACTTCCATTTAAAATAGTATTTTAATAAATGTGTTAAATGTTTATCCCAAATAATACATGTACACAGTTAAAAAAAAAAATACTACTGCCCCTCTTTCCCCTGCCTCAACTTCACCAAATGTTACTGAATTTATATAGCTATATAAATACAATGCCTTAGAAGGCAGGAATTTTATTATATCAACTCATTTTACATTAGTAAGCACTTAACACTTAGCTCATTTGACAAAAACATGGGTTTCAGAAAGAGGACATGATCCAGAATTCATCTGCCAAATGGGCCAGTTAACTTTGCACAGGGAAAACATACTACAAACTCAGTTAGCAAACTCTTGGGCATAAATCACTATTCATAATGTAGGCCAGGTCAGATTAGGTAGATACAGGAACACAAATCAATAATGACTGCTGGAAGGGAGAGGGGACAGGGAGTGCCACGTGCTCAGGAAGGGGAGGCAGAAATGTTATCTTCAAACAGTGACTGGATATTCATCTTAACCATAAACTTTCATAAGGAAAGATTTGCTATTTTTGGAGATGATTATGTTTTCTGAGGTTAGAAAAACAGGGACTTCCCTGGCAGTGCAGTAGCTGGGACTCCACACTCCCACTGCAGGGGGCACAGGTTCAATCCCTGGTCAGGGAACTAGGATCCCGTAAGCCACACAGTGTGGCCAAAAAAAAAAAAAAAAAAAAAGCTTCTGGGAATGTATATGATAAAATTCCCTTCCATCACATATACCTTCACAGTTAACCAATGAAGAATAACTCAGGGAAAATAAAGCTGAGAATTTATAATCACATCCTATTTGGGGGCTTAACAATGTGATACATTTCTGATTTGGGGGAGAAAAACAAATGCACTTATCAAAATATATACATACACATACTCCAAAAACAGTACAGGACCAAAAAACCTTAGTTTCTTACCAAAGTAACTCATCATTAGCAAACTTAAGGCTTAGAATTTCTTTTGTAAGATAGAAGAAATGGAAAGTTGTACAACTTTTTTTGACTACACTTACTAGTCAAATAAAGACAATTAAACTAAACTTTATATGTTCTACAACTCATAGTATCCCTTTAATACTGAAAATTTCCTAACAAATGGATTTGAAACTAAAATTTAGGAAAGTAGTAACCTTAGTTATAATTTTAAATATAAGTATGCCTATTAACAAACACAAGCTTTTTTTTTTTCCTCTCAGCCGTTTAATTTTTCTAGCTAAAAAGGGGTCCGCATTTAAATTCTGGGGAGAGAGTAGTGACTTAACTGTTTCAAATCATCCTTTCCTGTACAACAACTATAATTCAAAAAGAGAAAATCCTTACTAGGCTTATCCCCAAAATGAAAATTTCTACATTTTATGAATGGGATTTTTGAATACCAATCCAGAAGAAAAAGAGCATTTAATCCTTACAGAGATCTTATATGTATGTGCCAGGCACTGTTCTAAGTGCTTTTCATAAGCAACTCACTCTGTCCTTCCACAGATGAGGAAACTGAGGCATATAAAGTTAAATAACCTGGTCTAAATCACACAATTAAGAAGTGGCAAGGCATTTGCAGCAACATGGATGCAACTAGAGATTATCATACTAAGTGAAGGAAGTCAGAAAGAGAAAGACAAATACCATATGGTATCACTTATAGGTGGAATCTAAAATATGGCACAAATGAACCTATCTACAAAACAGAAACAGATTCATAGATATAGAGAACAGATTTGTGGTTGCCAAGGAGGACAGGGGGAAGGAGAGGGATGGACTGGGAGTTTGTGTTTGGTAGAGGCAAACTATTACATAGAGAATGGATAAACAACAAGGTCCTACTCTATAGCACAAGGAATGATATTCAATATCCTGTAATAAATCATAATGGAAAAGAATATTAAAAAAGAATGTCTCTATGTGTATAACTGAGTCACTTTACTGTACAGCAGAGATTGGCACAACATTGTACATCAACTATACTTCAATTTAAAAAAAAAAAGGGCTTCCCTGGTGGCGCAGTGGTTGAGAGTCCGCCTGCCAATGCAGGGGACACGGGTTCGTGCCCTGGTCCAGGAGGATCCCATATGCCGCAGAGCAGCTAGGCCTGTGAGCCACGGCCACTGAGCCTGCGCGTCCGGAGCCTGTGCTCCGCAATGGGAGAGGCCACAACAGTGAGAGGCCCACGTACCCTCAAAAAAAAAAAAGTGGCAAGGCAACAATCTGGCTCCAAGCAGTCTATCCTTACATCCATGTTCCTAATAACTTACAGTACAATGCTTTTAGACAGTTTTATATCAGGAAGTAAGAAAGAGTATAAAATGGGCAATTTAAAACATTTTTATAGAAATAATAGAAGAGGGACTTCCCTGGCAGTCCAGTGGTTAAGACTCCATGCTCCCAATGCAGGGGGCATAGGTTGGATCCCTGGTCAGGGAACTAAGATCCCTCATGCCACACAGCACAGGCAAAAAAAAAAAAAAAAAAAAAGAAGAAATAATAGAAGATTAATCCCTTCATAGAGTCACACATCTTATGGAGTAGAGCTTAGAAGAAACAAAACTGAGGCTCTAGGTTCTTTGGTAATGATTCTTATACCAAATTTTAAAAAATCTGACTTACTTTAGTTCATTATTACATGTGTTTTAATATTAAATTCTGAGCAGGAAAAGAGATTCAGATGTAGAGAACAGGCTTGTGGACCCGGGTTGGGGGGTGGAAGGGGAGGGTGGGACAAACAGAGAGTAGCACCAACATATATTCACTACAATCTATAAAATAGATAGCCAGTGGGAAGCTACTGTACAGCACAGGGAGCTCAGGTCGGTGCTCTGTGATGACCTAGAGGGGTGGGACAGGGTGGGGGGCATTGGGGTGGGAGGAAGGTTCAAGAGGGAGGGGATATATGTATACATATAGCTGATTCACATTGTTGTACAGCAAAAACTAACAACATTGTAAAGCAATTATGCTCCAATACAAAAAAATTTTTTAATAAATAAATTTTGCACCCACTGGGTAATGAGGCTATTAAAGGACTAGCAACTTCTTTTAGCTACTGGTACCTTAAGGAAAATAAGAAAAAACAAGTTTATTTTATAAGTAGGTAAATTATCTCCCAAAAGATATGAAACAGACAATAAAAATATTATGTAAAAACATAAACAATACTGTACAGGTATGTAGACTAACCAATGGAACAAAACGCAAAGTTCAAAAGCAGATTTTAGTATACATAAAAAAATTAACATATGATAAAGGAAGCATTTTAAAAATCACTGAAAGAAACAAAAAATTAGTTAATAAAGAGTGCATAAAAATGGGAAAACAAAGTAAGGTGCCTCCTGATAAAATAGAACAAAAATAAATTCCAGATTTATCAAAGTTTTAAATATTAAACAATTAAATCATAGCAGTGTTAAAAGCTACCTGGTAACACTGCCTTTCTAAGCATTATATACCACAGGCAAAAATCATAAAGGAAGAGATATGTGACTTGATAAACACCAAAAATGTCCATGAATATAAAATACTGTAAATAGGGCTTCCCTAGTGGTGCAGTGGTTAACAATCTGCCTGCCAATGCAAGGGACACGGGTTCGAGCTCTGACCTGGGAAGATCCCACATGCCGCGGAGCAAGTAAGCCCGTGTGCCACAACTACTGCGCCTGCACTCGCAGCCTGCAAGCCACAACTACTGAGCCCACGTGCCACAACTACTGAAGCCTGTGTGCCTAGAGCCTGTGCTCTGCAACAAGAGAAGCCACTGCAATGAGAAGGCCGTGCACCGCAACAAAGAGTAGCCCCTGCTTGCCACAACTAGAGAAAGACTGCGCGCAACAATGAAGACCCAACACAACCAAAAATAAAAGAAACAAATAAATAAATTTTTTAAATAAATAAATAATAAAATAAAATACTGTAAATAAAAATTAAACATACAATAAAAGTAAGTAAAATATTAGTAACACACTTGTGCAAGTTTTAATATCTTTAATACATAAATGGGTGAAACTCCTGGTGATATTTTAGAAGCAATGGCTTTCAGAAACTAAAGAAAAATTTTCTTTCTTTAAAAAATAATTATTTGGGGCTTCCCTGGTGGCGCAGTGGTTGAGAATCCGCTTGCCAATGCAGGGGACAGGGGTTCGAGCCCTGGTCTGGGAAGATCCCACATGCCGCAGAGCAACTAGGCCGGTGAGCCACAACTACTGAGCCTGCGCGTCTGGAGCCTGTGCTCCGCAACAAGACAGGCCACGACAGTGAGAGGCCTGCGCACCGCGACGAACAGTGGCCCCCACTCGCCGCAACTAGAGAAAGCCCGCGCGCAGCAACAAAGACCCAACGCGGCCAACAGCCCCTGCAGAAGTCCAAAGAATCATGAGAGATTACTACAAGCAACTATATGCCAATAAAATGGACAACCTGGAAGAAATGGACAAATTCTTAGAAAAGCACAGCCTGTCAAGACTGAACCAGGAAAAAATAGAAAATATAAACAGACCAATCACAAGCACTGAAATTGAAACTGTGATTAAAAATCTTCCAACAAACAAAAACCCA
>NW_020174560.1:7031464-7031653 GCF_003031525.2 Neophocaena asiaeorientalis asiaeorientalis | reverse complement strand
CAGCATATTTATTTATTTATTTGCTGTTGGCCGCGTTGGGTCTTCGTTGCTGCGCGCGGGCTTTCTCTAGTTGCGGCAAGTGGGGGCCACTCGTCATCACAGTGTGCAGGCTTCTCATTATGGTGGCTTCTCTTTGTTGCAGAGCAGGGGCTCTAGGCGTGCAGGCTTCAGTGGTTGTGGCTCCCCGGC
>NW_020174560.1:6975737-7031268 GCF_003031525.2 Neophocaena asiaeorientalis asiaeorientalis | reverse complement strand
GTGGCTTCTCTTGTTGCAGAGCAATGGCTCTAGGCGCGCAGGCTTCAGTAGTTGTGGTGTGCGGGCTCAGTAGTTGTGGTGCGCGGGCTTCAGTAGTTGTGGTGTGTGGGCTCAGTAGTTGTGGCTTGTGGGCTCTAGAGTGCAGGCTCAGTAGTTGTGGTGCACGGGGTCAGTTGCTCTGCAGTACATGGGATCTTCCCGGACCATGGCTCGAACCCATGTCCCCTGCATTGGCAGGCGGATGCTTAACCACTGCACCACCAGGGAAGTCCCCTAAAGTAAAATTTTTACAAAAAACTGAAGGCAGCTATTGCAATGGCAATACAAGACATCCCCAAAACCGGAGAACTCTTTGGGAGATAAAGATAGGGATGAAAGCCTGCCTTACCCCAAGGGATTTTGAATTGACGTGGCTGCTTCTGCAGCCAATCCAGAATTACCAGGCTGAGTGAACAGTTTAGTGTTAATATCAAATTAGCATACAAAATAATTTAGGCTAGAAACATGGAAACAACCTAAAGGTGCATCAAAAGATGAATGGATAAAGAAGATGAGGTATATATACACAATGGAATACTACTCAGCCATAAAAAAGAATGAAATAATGCCATCTGCAGCAACATGGATGGAACTAGAGATTATCATACTAAGTGACATCAGTCAGAAAGACAAAAACAAATACCATATGATATCACTTACATGTTGAATATAAAATATGGCACAAATGAACCTATCTACAAAACAGAAACAGACTCTCAGACATAGAGAACAGATTTGTGGTTGCCAGGGGGAGGGGGAGGGCAGAGGGAAGGACTGGGAGTTTGGGATTAGCAGATGTAAACTATTATATATATAATAGGATGGACAAACAACAACGTCCTACTGTATAGCACAGAGAACTATATTCAATATCCCATGATAAATAATAATGGAAAAGAAAAAAAACAAAAAACAAAACCAACCCAAAATAATCTAGGCTTATTCCCAAAAACAAAAACTCAGGGGCTTCCCTGGTGGCGCAGTGGTTGAGAGTCCGCCTGCCAATGTGGGGGACGCTGGTTTGTGCCCCAGTCCGGGAGGATCCCACATGCCGTGGAGCGGCTGGTCCCGTGAGCCATGGCCGCTGAGCCTGCGCGTCTGGAGCCTGTGCTCCGCAGCAGGAGAGGCCACAACAGTGACAGGCCCACGTACCGCAAAAAAACAAACAAAAAAAACAACTCAGAAAGGTTTAGAAAAAGATATAAAAGAAATCAAGTTCAAAACTATGGTCTAGGGACTTCCCTGGTGGCGCAGTGGTTAAGAATCTGCTTGCCAATGCAGGGGACACGGGTTCAAGCCCTGGTCTGGGAAGATCCCACATGCCACAGAGCAATTAAAGCCATATGCCACAACTACTGAGCCTGTGCTCTAGAGCCCGTGCTCCGCAACAAAAGAAGCCACTGTAACGAGAGCACGCACCGCAACAAAGAGTAGCCCCTGCCTGCTGCAACGAGAGAAAGCTCGTGCCCAGCAATGAAGGCCCAACGCAGCCAAAAGAAAATAAATAAAATGAAGTAATATTTTGTTTTGTTTAACACACATAAGATACATTTATTATTGTTCTCTAATCTCAAAATTCACTTGAAATGTAGCTCCGAAAAAATTAACTTTGGCATATAACTTGATATTCCTTTACTTTGCTCTCATATTACATTGTATATTACATGTAATGTCCTTTATCTGTTGTTTGATTACAATCTTAACGTGTTGTCAGATTACACATTCTTGGATTAAAGTACCACAGAAGTATTTTAATATAACGCACACTTAATTAAAAAGCATTGGGTTGGCAAAAAAGTTCATTCGTTTTTTCCTGTAAGATGGCTCTAATAGCACTTAAGTTTTCTTTAACTTCATTCGAAACAATTTTGTTAGATAGTATTGTGACAGCTGTCATATCAGCGAGCATTAACAAAAAACTTATCAAAATTGGGGAATTTTTGTGTAGCCATTTTAATATTGAAGATGGAAGAAAAAAGCAACATTTTCATCATATTATGCTTTATCATTTCAAGAAAGGTAAAAACGCAACTGAAACACAAAAAAAGATTTATGCAGTGTATGAAGAAGGTGCTGTGACTGATGGAACGTGTCAAAAGTGGTTCGCGAGGTTCTGTACTGGAGATTTCTCGCTGGATGATGTTCAACGGTCGGGGAGACAAGTTGAAGTTGAAAGCAATCAAATCGAGACATTAATTGAGAACAATCAACATTATACCATGCGGGAGATAGCCGACATATTCAAAATATCCAAATCAAGCGTTGAAAATCATTTGCACCAGCTTAGTTATGTTAATCGCTTTGATGTTTGGGTTTCACGTTAAGTTAAGCGAAAAAAGCTTCTTGACCATATTTCCACATGCAATTCTCTATTTAGATGTAACGAAAATGTTCAGTTTTTAAAACAAATTGTGACGGGTGATGAAATGTGGATACTGTACAATAACGTGGAACGGAAGAGATCATCAGGCAAGCGAAATGAACCACCACCAACCACACTAAAGCCCGGTCTTCATCCAAAGAAAGTGATGTTGTGTATATGGTGGGACTGGAAGCGAGTTCTCTATTATGAGCTCCTTCCGGAAAACCAAACAATTAATTCCAACAAGTACTGCTCCCAATTAGACCAACTGAAAGCAGCACTCAGTGAAAAGCGTTCAGAATTAGTCAACAAAAAACACGTAATCTTCCATCAGGATAACGCAAGACTGCAAGTCTCTGATGACCAGGTAAAAACTGTTACAGCTTGGCTGGGAAGTTCTGATTCTTCCACTGTATTCACCACACATTGCACCTCCAGATTTCCATTTATTTCAGTCTTTACAAAATTCTCTTAATGGAAAAAATTTCAATTCCCTGGAAGACTGTAAAAAGCACCTGGAACAGTTCTTTACACAAAAAGATAAAATGTTTTGGGAAGAAGGAATTATGAAGCTGCCTGAAAAATGGCAGAAGGTAGTGGAACAAAATGGTGAATATGTTGTTTAATAAAGTTTTTGATGAAAATGAAAAATGTGTCTTTTATTTTTACCTAAAAACCAAAGGAACCTTTAGGCCAACCAATAAATGCTTTCTTCTGGAGGTAAACCAAATATTTTAATTTCTTGCTTCTTATAACATTTTCATTGCTCAGCTGTTCCACTCATTGGTTCTATGTCATACTTTAAAAAAAAATGCAACTGACCAACATGATTTTTGTATCTTCCAGGCCAAGGTGCTTTGCTTATTAGTTAAGTAAGGAAAAGGTTAAGTGCAAGTGTTCACATTATTTAAAGCACAAGAAACAGTTAACTCTCAAATGGGAAGGTAACCCTTTCCTAACGTTTAAATACACTGTCCACATATAAAGATACTAGATTTGCCATCCATTAAAAGAGAAATTGAGTTTTTTCCTCAATCATTACAAGAATGAACTTATGTCTAATACACAGATTCTCTAACTCTGTCTCTCGCGCGATGGGTCAATGGCATAATTTTCAAGATACCATGATTGTGTTAATGGTGGAAGATGCTACCATGGTACAAATGGAAGGTCAAAACAAAAAACTAGTTGGATGTAAAATCTAACCAACAATGATAACCAACCACATAAAACTCAATATGTATCAGTGATCTCTACATTTGGGTAAGAAGTTTCTCAACTTCTCTTCTTAAACCTTCACTACCAATCTTGGTGAAAATTAGGAGTGTATCCATGAAGCACTAGAAAGAAGATAGTATGGTTATAACAAAACATTCTGCCTCTATAAGAAAACTCATGCTCTACAACTGAAACACTGTAAATCAACTATACTGCAATTTTTTTAATTGTAAAAAACAAACAAAAAAAACTCATTCTGTATTCTAGATAGCCAACTTTAAAACATTTTTCCCTTTGATCCCAGAACTGCATATACATTTTTAAATTAGAAAATATAGAAAAGAATTTATAAAAAAGAATAACATTCATTCAATTTTACCATCTAGAGAAAATCACTGTCAACATGACAACACGTTTCTTTTTGGTCCTCTTTTTCTTAGTGATTTGCAGGAGTTTTCAGTATGTTTCATAAATTTTAATTCTCCATTATGGATGTTAAAAACTTTTTTTTTCATTACACATTTTTAAGTTATTAAACTTGGCTCCAAGACACAAGAGTTAGAGAGAAATCATATCTTTAAAACTCTGAATCTTCCAATCTAAGAAGAAAATATGCTTCTTCTACACTTATTGAAGACTTTCAGATTTCTGTACCCCTCTTTTTGGATTTACTCCATGGCATGTTTTCTTTTAACGAGTAAAACATATTCTTTCCTATATTGCATATAGAAAAATTATCAAATTTTTAATTATAAATGTGTAATCATCCTCCTACTGAATTATCTCATTGTAGTTTTTCACTTGATTTTGCTGGATTTTTCTTATTCTAACTGCATTGGTTAGCCCTTCAAGAATGTTGAATATGTAGCATACAGCTCCAGAAATAAGTCTGAAAATCACTTAAATACCAGTAATATCAAATGTTATTTGAATATACCCAAGAAAGTATCTAAAATCGGCATGAGTTTTGTCTGCTGAGGGAGGAGGCATGTGAACAAAGAGAAAAGTATAATTTCTCAATTCTTTTACAGTTTTTAGTCTATCAACTTCTCTCTTGGATCATTTGTATCTTCCTAGAAACAAAATTTCAGTAAGGTTTTCAGACTGATTAGCACAGAATTACATAAGCTACTGTACATCTAAAGAAGCTATTCTATAACTTAAAAAGCTATTTTTCCCCTTTCCACTGTATCTATGGTTGTTTTTACTTTCTCATTCCTAATTTTGAGAATGTGAGCTTCCTCTCACACTTGTTGATCTGGCTAGCTAGTGAATTAACTACTTAGTTGAATAATTAACTTTTCTTTTAAACCAATCACCTCAACTTATTTTTTTTTAAACTTTTAAAAACATAAATTTATTAATTGTATTTATTTATTTTTGGCTGCGTTGGGTCTTCATTGCTGCATGTAGGCTTTCTCTAGTTGCGGCAAGCAGGGGCTACTCTTCATTGCGATGTGCGGGCTTCTCACTGCGGTGGCTTCTCTTGTTGCGGAGCACAGGCTCTAGGAGCACGGGCTTCAGTAGTTGTGGCTTGCGGGCTCTAGAGCGCAGGCTCAGTAGTTGTGGCACAAGGGCTTAGTTGCTCCGTGGCATGGGGAATCTTCCTGGACCAGGGTTCAAACCCGTGTCCCCTGCATTGGCAGGAGGATTCTTAACCACTGAGCCACCAGGGAAGTCCCTCGACTTATTTCTTGGTCACGCTAATATTTTAGAATATCAATTTTTAGGCTATTCCCCTCTTAGTACAACTTCATGTCCCAGATATTTTATTCTTAAAAATTCAATTTTACTTCTTTTATATATCAAAATAATACAGTCATAAAAATCCAAGCAGTATAAAAAAAAAGAGGATAATAAACAAAAACAACATAAGATAATAAGTACTTTGCTTGTTATCTTTTTTAAAATAATTAGAGATCTTTATTAATGTTAAGTGTAAAACACAGCCTACTAAATTAAAATATTAATAATGTTCCTGGATTTTCGAATATTTGGAAGATACTTTAGGAAATAATTTTGGTGATCCAAGTTTCTTTAAAAAACTCTGTCAAAGGATGTTTGAGTGGATTCTCTTTTCCTACTCTCAAATGTCTTGGAAGCTAAGGAAACATTTTAAATTATTTTAATTTTAAAACTTTTTAAAGGTAATATAGTGAGCATGATAAAATTGATAATTTGAGGAATTTATTCTACTTAGAATATTACAATGAGCCAATAGTAACATCAATAAATGGATATAATTTATTTAAGAGAGAATATATGTACAAAGTTAAAAATGACTATAATCCTATCCCTTGAATAAACACTATGAAATTTTGTGTTCCTCTCATTTTTTTCAGTACATATACAAATGTACACATATATTCCTCCATTTAAAAACAACAGGATTATATTATTCACACTACTTTGTAACAAGCTTTTTATTCTCCCCATGTGCTCTCTAATTCAGTATACACAGCATCCTCGTTCTTTTTTTTTTTTCTGGCCACGCTACACGGCATGTGGGATCTTAGTTCCCCAACCAAGAATCAAACCCGTGCCCCCTGCAGTGGAAGCACGGAGTCTTAACCACTGGACCACCAGGGAAGTCCCAGCATCCTCATTCTTTCTAACTGCAGTATGATATTCCATTCCTGATTGATTAGCATATAGTTGTTTCCAATTTTTGCCATCATAAACAATACTGTACTTAATATTCCCAAATAGAATTTTCTGCACAGTCAACAAGCATTCCTGTAGGAAAAAAAAAATTTAATGGTATTGTGGATTAAAGGGTATGAGTTATTTGAAATGATTAAACCATGACAATCTAGTAAGTGAAGATGAATGTTAATTTTTAAACCTTTTTATTGAAGTATAACATACACACAGATGAGTGTACAATTCATATTTAAAATATAAAGCTCTAAGAGGTACAAACTATTATGTACAAAATAAGCTACAAGGATATATTGTACAACACAGGGAATACCACCAATATTTTATATGAACTATAAATGGAGCATAACCTTTAAAAATTGTGAATCACTATATTGTACACCTGTAATTTGTATAATATTGTACAGCAACTATACTTCAATAAAATATATATATAATTTAGGACTTCCCTGGTGGAGCAGTGGTTCAGAATCCGCCTGCCAATGCAGGGGACACAGGTTCGAGCCCTGGTCTGGGAAGATCCCACATGGCACGGAGCAACTAAGCCCGTGCACCACAACTACAGAGCCTGTGCTCTAGAGCCCGTGAGCCACAACTACTGAGCCCACATGCCACAATTAATGAAGCCCACGCACCTAGAGCCCGTGTTCCACAACAAGAGAAACCACCGCAATGAGAAGCCCTCACAGCGCAACAAAGAGTAGTCCCCGCTCGCGGCAACTAGAGAAAGCCCACGTGCAGCCACAAAGACCCAATGCAGCTAAAAATAATTAATTAAAAAATATATGGGGCTCCCCTGGTGGCGCAGTGGTTGAGAGTCGGTTATATATAAAATTTAAAAAGGAAAATGAAAGAATAAAATGTAAAGCTCAATAAATTTTCACAAAGTGAACACGCCCATAACCAACATACAGATCATAAAATAGAGTATTATCAGAATCCCAGACATCTCCCTTTGTGCCCCTGCATAGTCACTATCCTCCAAGGATAACTGCTCCTGACTTACAATACTTGTGATTAATTTTGCCTGTTTTTGAACTTTAAACAAATGGAATCACACTACATATCCACATTTTCCAAACTGCACCAAGGTTCCCTGGGGCATTGCAAGATATTTTAAGTTTGAAAGAAACAATATTCCACATCTGTATTAAACCATGCCAAATACTAGATTGCTATATTCCTTTCAACAACATCTTATCTTTGTGAAGCAGCATTTTCAGTGGTTGCTATAATAAAAGTAATGTGCAAAAATCATTATGGAACAGAAAATGGAATGGTAGTGACCAATCCGATTCCAAGATGTGAGAAGTTGTACAGTGGCCGACAAACACACACAACCCAGTAATAACTGTGGTTATTTAAGAATGAGGTACACTACTCTTTGTTCTTTCAATTTTTGTGCACTATTCTTTTAATGGCTCTTAAGTTGTTAGGACGTTAAGTATTATTAATTGTTTATATCTACTTAATGAACAGAACTGTTAGGTATTTCTTTTGGCCTAAGGGTGCTATGAGGGGAGAGTTTGGGAGCCTCTGATACATACTCCTATGATTGATTTCTTTCACTCAATACCATTTGTGAGATTCACCCATATGGTTTCTAACAGCTGCAATTCATTCATTTTCATTGCAAAATATTCTACTATACGACTACTCCACAATTTATTTATTAATTCTCCTACTGATAGACATTGGGATAGTCTCCACTTTTTGGTTATCATGAATAGTATTGCTATGACCTTTTTTTTGGTCACACTGCACAGCTTGTGGAATCTCAGTTCCCCAACCAAGGACTGAACCTGGGCCATGGCAGTGAAAGCACCAAATCCTAATCACTAGACCACCAGGGGACTCCCTGAACGTTCTTAAGTGTATATATCTTGAGATGGAATTATAGGGTATATATATGTTCAGCTTTAGTAGATGATGCTAGTTTTCCAAAATGGTGTATCAATTTACATTCCCACTAACAGTATATGAGAGTTCTGATTGCTCCATATCCTTACCAACACTTTTTTCTTTTTCATTTACTCATTCTGAGAAAAGTACAGGAGGACAGCGATTTCCCTGAAGACAAAATGAGGTTGAGCATTTTTCCAAATGTTTGACAGGTCCTTGGAATGTCCCCTTTTGGATGTCTATTGAAGTTATTTCTCCATTAAAAAAAATGGGTTCTTATTTTCTTAATTTCTAGTTCTTTAGATGCAGGATGATTCCTTTGTCAGATATATGTGCTGCAAATATCTTCTACTCTGTGGCATGGCTTTTCCCTTTTTTAAAAATAAATTTATTTATTTATTTTTATCTTTGGCTGTGTTGGGTCTTCGTTGCTGCGTACGGGCTTTCTTTAGTTGCGGTGAGCGGGGGCTACTCTTTGTTGCTGTGCGCGGCCTTCTCACTGTGGAGGTTTCTCTTGTCGTGGAGCGTAGGCTCTAGGTGCGCAGGCTTCAGTAGTTGTGGCGCACAGGCTCAGTAGATGTGGCGCATGGGATTAGTTGCTCCGCAGCATGTGGGATCTTCCTGGACCAGGGCTCGAACCCATGTCCCCTGCATTGGCAGGCAGATTCTTAACCACTGCGCAACCAGGGAAGCCCCGGTTTTTCCCTTTTAATGGTATCTATCTATCTATCTATTTTTGGCTGCATTGGGTCTTCATTGCTGCATGTGGGCTTTCTCTAGTTGCAGTGAGCGGGGCTACTCTTCATTGCAGTGCGTGGGCTTCTCATTGTGGTGGCTTCTCTTGTTGCAGAGCATGGGCACTAGGTGCGCGGGCTTCAGCAGTGTGGCGCGCAGGCTCAGTAGATGTGGCACATGGGCTTAGTTGCTCCGCAGCATGTGGGATCTTCCTGGACCAGGGCTCGAACCGTGTACCCTGCACTAGCAGGCAGATTCTTAACTACTGCGTCACCAGGAAAGCCCCAGCTTTTCCCTTTTAATGGTATTTTTTATGAATAGATGTTCTTGATCTTAATGTAGTCCAATTTTTCAAGTTATCTTTATATTTAGCTCATTTGTAACCTATTTAATAAATCTTTGCTGACACAGTGAAAACTTTTTTTCCTAAAAAACTGTTTTTTCACATTTAGATCAGCAATCCACCCAAAAATGGTAACTGTGTATGATATAAGGTAAGATCGTGATCCTTCTCCCCCGACATGGATATCTAACTGACCAACACCATTATGTGATTTTCCTTTCTCCATTGTACTGCTGTGTCACTTTTATTATAAACCAGGTGACAGTATACACGTGTCAGTCTGTTTCTGGACTGTATTGCTCCATTGGTCTATTTGTCTACCCATGTGCCCAAACCATCTTATCTTGTTACAGCCTGATATTTGATGGTGTAAGTCCTCCAGATTTTCTTTCTTCTTCATGGCTGACTTGGCTTGACACTACATTTTAATTTGCATTTCATCTGAGCATCTTTTGATATTTATTATGATTAGTATTAGATGTTTTCTTTTTGTATGAGCTAGCTGTTCAGGTCTTCTGAAAACAAGTTGGTTGTCCTTTACATACTAATTAGTATTAGATCTTTCTGTATTAGGAAATTCACTCTTCATGTGACAAATGTTGCCATTTGCATAGTCTTTTTAAAAAATGTGCTTACAATTTGCCCCCTATTTTTTAATGTACTCAAAAGTATCAATTTCTTTTTTTCCTCCTGGGTTTTGGTTTCAGGCTTAGAAAAGCCTTCTCTATGCCAAGACAGCATTAGTGTTGGCAAGATGAGTAACAGGACTTCACGTTCTACATTACTCATTTTTATAAAGTTTGACATTTTTTTAATTTGTAAATTACCTCAATAATTTCTTTAAAAAAGAATTTCAGTCATTTCCCACTCTAAGATACCCAATACTTTATTCTGATATTTTCATGATTTCATTTGCCATATTTAAATCTTTAATTCACCTGGAATTCATTTTGGTATAAGGTGTGAAGTAGAAGTCTAACATTCCCCCCAAATAACCAATTTTTCCCCATTTATTTAAAATACAGCACTGTCCTATAACTTTATTATGTAATATATTCTTAAATATGCTTTGGTTTCTATCTAGTCTGTCTACTATGTTCTAGTAATGTTCTGTCTACTGTGTTCTATAAATCATTTTCCCTCTTTGCTGTTCTTGTGCCAATACCATGTTGTTTTAAAATATATAGCCTTCTGGGCTTCCCTGGTGGCGCAGTGGTTGACAGTCCGCCTGCAGATGCAGGGGACGTGGGTTCGTGCCCCGGTCCGGGAGGAACCCACATGCCGCGGAGCGGCTGGGCCCATGAGCCACGGCCGCTGAGCCTGTGCGTCCAGAGCCTGTGCTCCGCAACGGGAGAGGCCGCAGCAGTGAGAGGCCCGCATACCACAAAAATAAATAAATAAATAAATAAAATATATAGCCTTCTAATACACCTGACTATCCTAAATACTGTACATCTTAAAAATTTCCTTGGCTCGTTTATTCCCATGTAATTAATTCCTCCATATAAATATATTTAATCAGTTTCCTATACCCAATAAAATTCTCAGATTCTGATTCAAGTTGTAATAAATTCACAGCTTAAACTGACATGAGTGGACATACTTATAACATATTACCTTCTCATCCAGATACATGGTATGGCTGGCTATTTATGTTTTTTTATGCCCTGCCTCCCTTAAAGTTTTTGCTCTCAATTTATTAAGCCTAAGAGTTTTTTATGTGAAAAGAATATTAACTCTTTGGCTGTCAAATACGTTGCAAGAATTTATTTTCAAATTGTTACCAGCCAATTAAAAAAAAATTAGTTGAGGCTGTATATAACTAAGAATAGAAATAAACACAGAAAAAGAAAAAATTAATTCAACTCATACTAAATCAGGCATTAATTCGTATGGTTTTCAGCATGAGACTTACAATAATAATTTTTTAAAATCCCAAATTATTAAGTTTAAGACTGAAAACAATAAATAGAACACATTATGGAAACACTTCACTGGGTCAAAACTTAAAACTCTATGGAAAATTCTGTAATTGGACCAGGATAAAATAGACCATTCAGCAATTACAATAAAAAGAAAAGTTAATAAACTTCACTCTTTGAAGAACCCAGCCCTTCACCCTATTTGCCTTCAGTTCGTCTACAATTTTACAATGCTTTCTATTCACTTTATCTACTTCTATACCCAAATTGTTGAGTACCCTTAGAGAAAACCCATTCTGATTCAAAGACATTACCCTGTAGGATACTCTTTTATGGAACCATCTATATCTCCTATCATTTTTTTTAAAACATATTTTTACTGAGCCTCCCTTTCTATATAACTTAGTAGCCATTTCCAACTTCTGTTTAGCCTTTCTACATAAAAGCCACCACTTCTATCCCTGATGATCAGCAGATGATCTTACCTAATTCATAAGTACCATTCTTTGCAAACTTAGTTATGTAGACACTTTATGTCTTTAACTCTGCATCTGATCTTAGAGAAAGAAGTATTCCTTCCTCAACTCCAATGTAAGACTAATACCTTCGACTTCCCTGGTAGCGCAGTGGTTAACAATCCGCCTGCCAATGCAGGGTACACGGGTTCAAGCCCTAGTCCGGGAAGGTCCCACATGCCGCGGAGCAAGTAGGCCCACGCACCACAACTACTAAGCCTGTGCTCTAGAGCCCGCGAGCCACCACTACTGAAGCCCGCGCACCTACAGCCCGTGCTCCGCAACAAGAGAAGCCATCGCAACGAAGAGTAGCCCCCGCTCGCCGCAACTAGAGAAAGCCCGTGCGCAGCAACCAAGACCCAATGCAGCCAAAAATAAATAAATTAAAATAAATGAATTTTTTAAAAAAAGACTAATACCTTAACTTATGCAGGGTGAAGGAAGGGGCAAGGCTCATTAATTTAACACTCCTACTCAAGGACTCTGCTCCATAATTTATTTCCTGCCTTCCTTGTATATTCAACCTCTCATTCCGTGTTGGTTTCTGCCATTCAGCCAATAAATATATTCTAACATCTTCCATTCTTAAAAAACAACAACTTTCATATTTTACCCTTTCCAAATATCAATACCTCTCTCCCTTCCCTTTTTAGGGAGCAGTCAGCCTGTCTACTTCTTCAACTCCCATTCATTCCATAACCCCATTTCCTAAAGCTTTATGAGTGTGCCTTTACCTGAAGCTACTGACAAAAACTAACATAGTGACACTGGACTATGGTGAATCAGGATGGGGACATTTTTGATTGCACAAATACTATTATTTTGTCTATGACTATGCCTACTGATGGAAGTCGGCACAGCTGGAGGGAGGGATCTGACTGTGAGTTTCTCCTTGGCTCTAAATTGGAGAAAAGTGGAAACTGTAAACATTAAGCAAGAAAGCAAGGTACACAGGAACTAAATACTAGGTATGAGACCTAGACTAAATTACTTAACTTTCTCACCTATAAAACAGAGTTATACCCCACTTCACAGTTTAATTGTGAGGCTTAAACAAAATAACTGTGTAAAAGCACTTACAGTTCCAGGCACATGTTAAACACCTTCCTTCACCTTAGCACAGTGCCATATTCCCTACAGGCACACAGCTATTAAGGAGTACAAGTGCACCAAAAAAGACACCATATTAAATCTCTGTGGACTATGTGAAACAGAAAATGTGGCAAAAGCACCATCTGTTCATACTCACTACTAATAATCCACAAATGAAAAGCTTCAATTAGAAATAAAAGTTACTAGAAGATATCCAAGTACTTTGAGGGAATTCAACCACTAAATATACTTTGATTAAATTTCCAATGATTTTCTCCAAAAAGTGTAAAAGATTACACGCGATTTATTAAAATAGATAGAGTTAGCATACACGAAAAGCTGCAGTTTCCCAGGTTGAGAAAGAAATCCAACTCATCCTTCTTGGGAGGAATGAATCTTAAATATACAACACTTCCTTAGATATGCACAAAAGTAAATCAATGTATCAAAGGGATCTGGAATAAAGGGAGATTTTTCTCTAACTTCCCCTCTCCCCAAATAATAACATAAATGACCAAAATGAATATTCCCCAAATATCTAGGGGGGAAAAATTTAATTGTTAGAATTGGTGTAAAGCAGCTGGATTTAGTAGAATGCACCAAGTCAGCTGCTTTCTGAAAAAATATTCGGGGTGGAGAAAGTGGGCAACCTTCCCGATGAAACAACTGCCATAAAACATCATACATATATAAGAACGTACACATCTGTTAAATATCAGTTTACAATGTTCCAGCCAACTCACAAATCAAGAGGAAGTGTTAGATCTAAAAAATAAATCACACTTTACTTCTAGTCAAATTTTGCGTGGGTGGCTACAGGAGAAGAGGCGTTATCCACGCCGATTCAAGGCAAAGAGGACTGAATAATAAGTCCACTGTTCACATTCAAATGTGGGGGCAGAGGAAAAGGGAGGCTCCCAGTCCATAAAGTTCTCCTCCCTCTCTAAACACTGCAAAACTGTCCACGTCTAAAGACACTTACCCCTGAAACTACTTGGAGACTGACTTGGAAACTTTTTGTTCAGATTTCTGAGGAGGAGCGATTTAGGAATGCTGCAAGATTACAACTTGCAAATATATGAACATACTTTAAATTCTAAAGTTTTTTTTTTTTTAAGGATTTTCCCCCTTTCAAGTAGTTTATCACCACTCCCATGTTAATAAAAACCCCTATTCAACCCCTAGTATATACAAAAACCAAAGCTTTAAAGGAGATGCGAATAAGACAGATGACTACTTCCAATAATTCCTCAACTCCCTCCCAATTAGGCAGAAATAGGTAAAGCTAAGGAACAAAAAACAGAAGAAAAAAGAAAAAAACTTGGGAAGGAGGGCGGCGAGAAAAGAAACTAGAAAGGAGGGGAAAAGAGCAAAGAAAAGTCCAGCTGATGGTGACACTTAATTGGGAAGGAAGGGCAGAAAACATCCCGAAGACACAGGCTAGAAGGGAAGGACTGAGTGGGACAAGGGCGCAACAGAGGAAGTCCACGCAAAAGGCCTCCCCAAAGGGGCCCCAATGTAGGAGGGAACACCAAAAGGGGGAAAAGACTCATTAGGAAGAGGTATCCATCAAGGCCCAATATCTTGCAAGACAGAGGCTACCAGATGGGGTGTTTCTATACTGGTCACCCCGACACCGCCCCATATGTCTCGGAAGACGACCCTGCTACAAGGGGTAAGGGGTTAAACGCGGGGGTTCGCGGACGTGGAAGGGGGTGCGGCCCCAGGGGTTGCTGCAGGAGAGCAGAATGCTGGCCCACGGTCCGTACCTTATAGTAAACATCGAACTGAATGTTCTCGGGTAAGGAGCGGATGTCTCGGCGTGAGCGGATGTAGTTGTCCACGACAGCGGAGATGGCGGTGTTATAGAGGGTCTCTGGGATCCACTCTAGTTCCACGGCCGCCATCTTCCTTCCCTCCTCCTCCGCCTCCTCCGCCTCCTCCTCCCGAAGGCCCCCGCCTCCCTCCGTAGCGAACTCCTCGGCGGCCCCGGAGGATTCCGAGGGGCGGCGGCGGCCACGCGGGCACACAGCAGAAGGGCGCGGCTGCCCTGGCTCCTCCGGGCGAGCTGGGGGCAGCGGCAGCAGGCGCAGGGCCGTGTAGAGAGCGGGCCGGGGATCCGGGAGCAACCCGGCTGAGGCCTCACATTCCGTGTTTGCAAGCACCCTGGGATCCGTCCCAGTGCCTCTCTCTGCAGGGGCGGGACTACGTGTGCGGCGTCATGGCGTCAGCATACGCCGACGCGCTGGAGGGAAGGAATGCGGCAGGCAAAAAACTTGGGAAGAAAAGATCCGTGATCCCGCCCTCGGGGAACATACTTTCCGAGGGCGCTGGAGTTCCGTGGATGGGGGTGAGCTTTTTTCACTGCGACAAGTTATGACAGGTTTTTAAGCAGCTCCTTCCGAGTCACCGGCCGCATCAGTCCTTTCTGCCAGTCCTGCTTGGGGGTTCTTAGGCACGGACCCTTTCCAGGCTCAGGTAGAAGTTTGGGTGCAGAGTTATCAGTCCATTAAAAATCATGCATTCAGAGAATTCACATTACTCTGGAAACCCTCCCTTAGACTCCGGTCCCTAAGCCAAGTTAGGAACCTTCGGCCCAGGAACTAGGGATCAGGATGGAAGGGAGACTTGCATTGTGTAACCATTTGCCCTGTTTGAACTTTACTATGTTTCTTTTTCTAAATGAAACTTACAAAAAAAAAAAGGGAAAAGAACTGCTTTAGAAGAATTTGGTGGGAAGGTTAGGCTTATTATGGATTTACAAATAGTGGTGAGAGAAAAAGGGCTAAATGGTAACTGTGATATGACTGTGGTAAAACAGAAATGAAGATATCTGTTTCCTTCCGTCCTCAGCCTGAATACCTGCTATTATGTAACTTAATTTTCCAAGTCTGTGATTTCAAGAACTTTATGCAACATCTTTCTGCTCTAGGAATTTAACAAGGAAATTACTGGCCGTAATTGGTGACACTGTCAATCTCGTAGTCACGCTGTAGCAATGTAAAACCTGAAAACAATGATGACAATGTGCTGACATTTAGAGCTAAAGGAATTGGAAGTGGCTCTTCCAGTTCACCCTGCTATTTCAATGTTAAATGGTTAAATAGTTTGGTAAGAAAGAAAGAAGGAAACACACTTAGTGCTCTTCTCAGTCTGTACCAGTTCTTACTCTGTAGTCCATGAACCTGGGAAAGCTGTGGTTGGCCTTAAGGTAGGGTTGCCAGAATTGGCAAGTAAAAAAATACAAATGCCCAGTTATATTTTAATTTCACATGAACAACAGATCCCTACCTTAAGGCACTAAATCCAGAATGTGAATCCATCGGCAGGCCAGGCCCTTGTGAACCGGATGAACAGAGAAACTAGTGGAAACTAGGCCATTTTTGTTGTGGACTGTCCTCAATTGAGGGAAGAAAGCTTCTCCCTTGTACTCTAGAAAATTAACGAGTCCCAGCAGAGCTGGTATTTGAACTCAATAATTATATAAATACTGCCTTTCATATTCTGGATGATAGCATAAGATCTGAGTTTTCAGTGGTCAGGGTCAGATCATGAAGGGGCTAATGTGATGCTAATGACCTTGGACTTCATCTTGGAGATGGTAGGGAATCCTTAAAGGATTGTAAAGAAGCAAAAGGATCAGATTTGTGTGTCAGCAAGAAGACAGTAATCATCCATGACCAGCAGAGCCAGAGGAAGATCTCGAATCATGCACTCCCAGCTACAGTAGGATAGAATACAGAAGAGGACTGCTAAACTGTCATGGCCATCTATACATTTTGGCGGACAGAGGTCCTTTGTATCACAATGTTATCCCTACAGTCCACCAGATCTCCTTTAACCCTTGACTACTGGTGGCCTCAAATTTGGCAGAGAGCCTTGCACTATACAGAGCTATATGAGATGTGAACTTGGTCCAGAAGGAATCCTGAAAATCCTAAGAGGCAATACACATTTTGACCATTTTTAAATTGCAGGTTCTCCCTTCATTGAGATGTGGGGGTCTAAGTATTGAGCAATACCTTACTCTTGACTCTGGTTGGATTGTGTCTGTTTCAACAAATGGAGTACAGAAGTGATGCTAGGCCAGAAAAGGCCATATGGAGTCTACCTTGTTCTCTGGAATACTCACTCTTGGATTCCTGAGCCACCGTGTAAAAAGATGAACTACACTGAGGCCACCGTGCTCTGACTAAGCCCAAGCCACATGGAGAGGCTACGTGTAAGCACTCCCAGTCAGCAATCCCAGCTGAATGCAGCCTTTGAGTCATCCCAGCTCAGGTATCAGTTGTTTCAGTGAAGAAACATCCAGATGATTCCTCATCTCTAAGACATTTGAGTTACCTTCAGCCACACCAGTCTTTCCAGATGAGGATCCAAGCATCAGGGAACTGATTGAGACAAGTATCCCTGCTCTGGTCTGAATTCCTGACCCACAGGAGCATAATAAAATGGTTCTTCATTTATATCACTAAGGTTATAGTGGTTATGCCACAGCAGGTCACTAGAACACCCCATTTCAATCCCCTAAAGTTCCCAGGAATCCATCGCTTTAGACTCCATAGTCAACATATTCCCTCTCAGGGTTATACGTTACTAAACATATGAATTCATTCATGAGAATGAGACAATTGATAACCTGTGTTGGACAGTTTTCTTAACTTTCTGACAATGGCTCTGCTATACTACTTATAAGAGTGAACTGCCTAACCAAAGAGAATCAGAATGGAAACAATGATTCTTGTCCTAAATTTGAAGAGCCTTTTTCAGAGCCCTCCAAGTCTAAATCCACATAATCAACACCCATCAACCACAGGCCAACAATCACATGGACCTCATAAATAGAATCATCAAGGCACACCTGTGGCAGCACACATCACATAGGCAAAATGACTGGGTCCTGATACTTGCAACCATCAAAGAACAGAGCAAGGCTTTGCCAACCAGTTCTTGTCACTTAGGGAAACAATGAAGATGGGAAATCCTGCCCAGTTCTCATCCCTCAGTACCATCACCCATATCTGCAGAAAACTCAGGAGTTTTTTGGACATGTTCATAGTTACTGTCCATCTTGTCTTGACCCCTTTAAATTCACCCTGCTTGCCACATGTGGCTTCCTGTCTCCAAAGTTAATCCAAACAGCTACCTACTAGGATGCTCCCCCAATTCTTGATCTCTACTGTCTTCATTAACATACATAACACCCCCATTTGGCCCTAAGAGCAATGGAAAATAAAACCTATCATTTGCCAGTCCTTATTTTGAGGAAATCCACTTGGAACCTGCCCTGTATACAGTCTGTCTACTAACCCTGACAATTAGAAGTAGAGAATTAGCAAAGAAGGTCTGAGTGGTTTTGTATTTGTGCTGCTAGTGCTGGTCCAGTGCATGGAATAAAGGCTTAAGGGTCATTCTTGGAAAGACAAACATGTAATCAATAATCACAATATAATGTGAGAAATACTGTGATAGACTTTGCACAGGATATCATGAGAGTAGTGAGGAGATAATGAGTTGGTTTTGGATGTAATATTCATAGAAAAGTTCCAAAATAGGTCAATTCTCAAAGTATTTTCAATTGCAATGAAGTTCATAGGAAAATATACACCTGAAACTAACACAACATTGTAAATCAACTATACTCCAATAAAATTTTTTTTAAAATAAAGGCAATAAGAGTTAAAAAAAAGTTCAGGACTTCCCTGGTGGTACAGTGATTGGGGATCCGCCGGCCAATACAGGGGACACGGGTTTGAGCCCTGGTCAGGGAAGATCCCACATGCCGCAGGGCAAATAAACCTGTGAGCCACAACTACTGAGTCTGTGCTCTAGAGCAAGCGAGCCACAACTACTGAGCCCACGTGCCACAACTACAGAAGCCCATGCACCTACAGCCCATGCTCCATAACAAGAGAAGCCACCACAATGAGAAGCCTGCGCTCCGCAACGAAGTGTAGTCCCTGCTCGCCACAACTAGAGGAAGCCCACGTGCAGCAACAAAGACCCAACGCAGCCAAAAAAATAAATAAATAAAATTCTTAAAAAAAAATAGTTCATAGGAAAATAACATGAATAGATTTACTTGAGCAATTACAGTATAAGTGTATATACCTCCAAGTTCTAGGAAATTTTCTAATTTTCAGAATGTAAAAACATACATGCAAAATTGTGAAACAAAGTTGTGGGTCTTTATTTGTGACAGTGAAAAGTTGTAACTTTTCAATGAGATAGAAACTGGGAACAAAGTAAACTATACACAAAGTGATATAGTCATATAACTCTTGAGCCATCTTATATAGATATTATCCTACCTAAGGGCATTCCAATCACATCCAACTCCCCACCAAACTTTTTAGTCAAAATATACAAATGATACAGATTTTTAACCTAGAAGACAAAATATATGGTGAGGTCATTTACTGAACTTAACAACATAGTGAGGAGTTTGGGTCCAGTTTTGGATTTTTTAAGGATGAGGTTTCTATGAGATACCCAGGCAGACTTGGGAAAGCTTTCAAGACTGGGGGCGGGGGTGGAAAACTTGATAATTTTTGAGGATAGTTAAAGATAAGAGAGTAAAAAGAGTATATCAAAAGAGAGGGAGAACGTATAATTCAAGAGAAAAGAAAAAGTTAAAAGATCACATTATAATCTTCCATGTAACACCTCTTATAATGATATCTTATAATTTAATTACATCATGTGTGGTTACCTTATCTCCCCAACAGGCCTCTAAGCATCTTGAGGACAAGACAATAAATGTCAAGAGAAGCCACCGCAATGAGAAGTTCGCGCACCGCAATGAAGAGTAGCCCTTGCTCGCTGCAACTAGAGAAAGCCCGTGTGCAGCAACGAAAGACCCAAAGCAGCCAAAAATAAATAAATTAAATAAATAAATAAACAGTAATTCCACATATCCCCCCTCTTCCCAGCCCCTGGTAATTTCTAATCCGCTTTCTGTCTCTGTGAGTTCACCTATTCTAGGTGCCTCAACTACGTAGAATCATACAATATTTGTCCTTTTGTGTCTGGCTTATTTCATTTAGCATGTTTTCAAGGTTCATCCATGTTGTAGCTTATATCAGAATTTCATTCCTTTTCAAGGCTAAATAATACTCAGGTGTATGTATATACCACATTTGTTTATCCGTTCATCTGTTCATAGACATTTGGGTTGTTTCCACATTTTGGCAATTGTGAATAATGCTATGAACAAAGTATACAAACATCTGTTGAGTCGTTTTCAATTCTTTTGGGTGTATACCTTGATATAGAATTGCTGGCTCATATGGTAATTCTACTTCTAACTTCTTGAGGAACTGCCAAACTGTTTTCCACAACAGCTGTACCATTTTATATTCCCACCATCAATGCATACACGTTCCAATTTCTCCACATCCTCACACTTGTTATTTTCCATTTTTTTTGATAATTAGCCATCGTAATGAACACGAAGTGGTATTAAAATATCTTTGTATTTCACAAAAATTCACATTAGAGTGATCAGCTAGCCCAATAAGAAGACAAAGTGTATTAAATACATAGCTGAAGACAGTAAAGTTATGTTGGAAAAAACATTTAGGCAATACATATCAAGAGCCTTAAAAAACGGGCAAATTCCAACTTAATTTATAGATGTTTCCTCACATGTTTAAACTGACATGTATAAAGATGTTCATACGGTTTGTTTATGTGGTAAGATATTCATTTTAAAATATGAACAACAACCCTTCCCCCCACTGAGGCAGTAGATAGAATCGTTCTATGCTCATTTGTTTTAAATGACAGGACACAGAAGAGGGAAACAAGGATCCTTTTCTTTGCTTGTGCATTTCAAAAGTCTAGGCTCTGCTGGGGAATAGAAAGAACTTATATACATAGACAACACAGTAGATTTGATGAAAACAGTTTCCCCATCCCTTACACAAGCCTGTTTTTACTGGAAAGGAGAAAGGGAGAAGTGGGAAAGCCCAAAGTGGAAAGTATAGGAAACTGATTATGTGGAAGTGCCCTGTACCCTGTGCCTTCACCGCCTCCACCCCTCACCCCCACAGCCCTGCATGGGTCCTAGAGTAGGAACGAAAAACAGATTTGGGGCGAGGGGTTGTTGAAAGCAGAAGGTCTACTTTCATAAGAATTAGAATCCATAAAGGGAGTAAGAACACGTAGTAGGAAATGCGGCTTAATAGGCCCAGGCAGATGGGCCTTAGACAACATCACAGGGCACCCCAGCATGATATGGGAGTGGTATAATGACTACCTGGGGATAACCGGCATTTGTGAAGGGCTTTGAGCAACCCAAGAGTTGCTCAGAACAGCAGAATGATTTCTGTATACCCAAGATCCTGAGACAGCCTCCCAGAGCTGGCCACTGGCAGCCTGTCACAGGGGCTGACAATTCCCATGTAACAGAGAGGGCCCTTCACGGAGGAGAGAGAGAAATCTGTCTCTCAAGAAGCTCTGAGATCCAAAAGCAGTGATGGGCATGGACCATCTCGGAAAAGCTGATCACTAGCAGGATAAAACAGCTCCAACCATTTCTGGTCCTTGGATCACACGACTCAAGATTCAAATTCCAAGGATAGAAGGTCATACTGGCCAACTTGGGTCACATGTCCAACTTCGGCCAGAGGAGGACAAGGCAATATATATGACTATTCACCAAGATTATATCAAGTAGATGGTGACTTAAATGGGAAGGAAATCCAAAAAGGAGGGGATACATGTATACATATAGCTGATTCACTTTGCTGTACAGCAGAAACTAACACAACATTGTAAAGCAACTATACCCCAATTAAAAAAAAAATGTGGGGTTTCCCTGGTGGCACAGTGGTTAAGAATCTGCCTGCGATGCAGGGGACACGGGTTCGATCCCTGGTCTGGGAAGATCCCACATGCCACGGAGCAGCTAAGCCCATGCGCCACAACTACTGAGCCTGCGCTCTAGAGCCCGTGAGTCACAACAGCTGAGCCCGTGTGCCACAGCTACTGAATCCCGTGTGCCTAGAGCCCGTGCTCTGCAACAGGAGAAGCCACAACAACAAGAAGCCCGCACACCACAACAAAGAGTAGCCCTCTCTCGCTGCAACTATGGAAGACCCGCGCACAGCAACGAAGACCCAACACAGCCAAAAACAAACAAAGAAAACAAATAAATTTATTTTTAAAAAATGTGTTTAATGAACATACATTGTATTCCAGACCACATTCTGGATGTGGAGATCCAGAAATAAATAAAACAGTTAAAAAAAAAAAAGGCTATCTCAAGTAGAAAAGTGATAGTTACCTAAGAAAATAACATCAGATGATATTACCAAAAGATGAGGTCAGAGATAGCCGGCAAGCAAAAACTACAGATGTATACCACAGCTGAAGTCACCAAGTGGATTTACTCTTCAAAGATATAATAATTTTTGGAAAAAAGCAACTTCATTAAGGCATAATTTATATACAATAAAAGTTATGTGTCTTAAGTGAACAGGTTGATGACTTTTGACAAATGTACACACGTATGTAACCACCACCCCAATCAAGGTATATATTTCCATCTCCCCAGAAGTTCCCTGGTGCCCCATTTGCAGTCAATCTCCCCAGCTGCCCCACTCCAGGCAACCACCAATGTGATTTTCTAGTACTGTTGATTAATTCTGTTTTAGAATTTCTTATAAATGGAATAATAATCTAATATTCTAAATATTTCATTTTATTTCCTATTTAGCTGCTTAGCTATAGCTCTTTTTATTACTTTTTCAGTGTTTCCTCTAAGGCTCATAATATGTATTCTTAATTTATCAGAGTCTATTTAGAGTCAATACTAAATATATCTCTTCCCATTTCCCACTTTCTACTTAAGACTTATCCTACTTACCTGACACTTCCTGCCTCACAATGAAATAATTTTATAACAAATAAAAATTTACAAATAAATTCACCTACCCTCTTATACTTTATATGAATATGTTCATATCCTTTCCTTCTCCATTATAAGCCCCTCCTTACATTTGTTTTAACAGTTACTGTCTTTCAAGTGAATTACAAGAAAGAAAGCAGTCTTTTATGTTTTCCTGCTTATTTACAACTCCTGATGCTCTTACCTTCCTTCCTGTAGATTTGACTATTTGGGAAGTATTTAGTACTCTATTAATTTACATTCCTGACAGTAGTGGCAGTGATTTTCCTATATACAAATCATAGCAAGTTAAGAAACATAATGGAAAGAAATATTACAAAAGCAATGAAAACTGAAAAAGATTAAGAATATAGAATAAAGAATAAGAATAAGGGATAAAGTCAATAAGAAATGTGAAAGACCTATGTGAGAATAGCCACAAAACAATAAAGGGATACAAAAGAGGCTTTTAATGAAAGGAGGGACGTGCTTTGTTCCCAGAAAGACAATTTTGTAATTATGTGATTTCTACTTAATTATACTTAATTTCTACTTAATTCTCAACAATTCCGCATCATTTTTGTGGTCAATATAACATATAGCTGGAATTTACCTTTAAAAAAATTCATATATTAACTACCGGTATATCTGATTTTGCTCCAGCAATCATGGTTTACATTTTCCACCCATTGTATAGTCTTGCCTTCTTTCTTTTCTCTGTCTGTGACTTTGGCTATATAGGTTTTTTTAAAAAATGTAGTACTGGGCTTCCTTGGTGGTGCAGTGGTTAAGAATCTGCCTGCCAATGCAGGGGACCCCGGTTAGAATCCTGGTCTGGGAAGATCCCACTTGCCACGGAGCAGCTAAGCCCATGCACCACAACTACTGAGCCTGCGCTCTAGAGCCCGCGAGCCACAACTACTGAGGCCCGCATGCCACAACAACTGAAGCCCGTGCACCTAGAACCCGTGCTCCGGAACAAGAGAAGACACCGCAATGAGAAGTCCACGCACCGCAACGAAGAGTACCCCCTATTCGCCACAACTAGAGAAAGCCCACGCGCAGCAACAAAGACCCAATGCAGCCAAAAATAAATAAATGTATTTTTTAAAAATATAGTATTGCATTCTATTTTTGCAGTACTGCATTCTATTTCCATTCTTATAGTGGTGAATTTTATCTTTTATAAAATACTAGTTATTACTATTTTCTGATTATAAAAGTAAGACATGCCCATGAAAGAATATTTGGAATAAACAGAAAACTAGGAAAAATTTTACTGTAATCCCACTATGCAGAGATAACCACAATTAATATCTTTAAACTTTTTGTGTATTGAAATTAATTTTTTTTTACTAAAAGTAAAGCATGCTTCCTGTAACAATTTCAAATAATACAAAGACACTATAGTGGGCATCTTTTATTTTTGCTTGTCCAGTATCTAGTCCTTCTTCTTCTGGAAATGATACCCTGATTTTGCTTTGGGGAACTATCTCTCCCCCACTTTCAGTCCATGTGTTTCCGGTGAGACCGATCCAATGCCTCAGCTCTAAGGGCTAGCACAAGACTTAGTTTTGGTCAGAGTAATGATGACCCAGGAAAGGCTAACAGGAAACAATTCTGCAACTTTGGTTGAAATTACATATTGGGAAAAAGAAGTTCATTTCTACTATGACCCACATCTAAAAAATAGAATATGATGAAAATGGTGCTATGTGACTTCCAAGGACATAACTTCTACTCTGCGCTTTCCTTCTTGAATCATTCATAGAATGAATCGGGAAGCCAGCCACCATGTTGTGAGGATACTCAAGCAGCCTCATGGAAGGGACCCTGAAGAGAGGAACTGAGGCATCAGCCATGTGAGTGAGCCACCTTGAAAAGAAATCCTCCAGCCTCCGTTGAGCTTTCAGAGGACTGCAGCTCTACCTGACTTCTTGGCTGAATCTTCATGTGAGATCCTGAGCCAGCACAGCTCAGCTAAGCTTCTCCTGACCCATGGAAACCTTGAGAGATACTAAATGTTTATTGTTCCTTTAAGCCATGAAGTTTTAGGGTAATATGTTATATGGTAATAGATAACTAAAACAGGTTGGTTTAGGAATCTAGACCTAAGCCAATCAGAATGTGGCATTCCAGGTAAACTTTATCCATTTAGGAATAGGCAATTTACTAAACTGTCCCAACTGGACAAAAGGGATGGGCTTCCTCTTTTTTTTTTAAAACAGTTGGGTAAGCAACTGTCTTCCACTACCCATAAACATGAAAATCTATATTCATATTGTAATTGGCAGCCATCCTGTTGTCATAAAAGAGGCCAACTTTAGGATGAATATAATCTGGCAGGTGGCAAATCAGATAGACCAAATAAATTGGGTCCTTGATAAAATTATTGAGCTACAGAAACAAATAACCATAAACCCCACCTTAACTTTAGCCTTCCAGTTATATGGGCCAATGCATTTCCTTATCATTTTAGCCGCAAAAGCCTTCCTTTTGTTAGCGTATGCTTTGAAATGAACATCTCCCGTTATTTTCAAACTTTCTTAGTCATGTCGTTTTAGCTGCCTCTTTAGCTGGGGTTTTGTTGTTGTTTTTTCTTTTCTCAACATACCTATGCCGCTGATAGGAAACATTTACTATATTTGCTCTTATAGTCATTAATCATATATTTGTTTTTATTCTCACTATTTTGCCTCATGCAGTCTATGTATTTTGCTTTATTCTTTAGTAAGTTTGAAGTCTTACCTCAGAGGTTGCAAATTGATAGCTTTATATTCAACCCACAGATATGGTTGGGGTGTTCGTCTTATAGGGTGTTTAAAAATTTTGAGTCAACATTTAAAAGTCTGGAATATGGAGACCTTCCTGGTGGTCCAATGGTTAAGAATCTGCCTTCCAATGCAGGGGCATGGGTTGGATCCCTGGTCGGGGAACTAAGATCCCACCATGCCGCCCCTATCTCAGACTTCCAGGTTCTAGTACTGTGAGAAAATTAATTTCTGTTGTTTAAGCCAACCAGCTTATGGTACTTTGTTATGGTAGCCCAAGATAACTATAATATACTATTTTTTCAAGAAAAAAATGTACATTACCTCTCTGGCCCTTGTGGACATTTGGGTTTGCAATTTCTGTTTAAATCTTTTTTTACTTGTGGTTGCCCATAATTTGTTAAGAAT
Organism: Neophocaena asiaeorientalis asiaeorientalis; assembly: GCF_003031525.2. Taxonomy (NCBI): domain Eukaryota; kingdom Metazoa; phylum Chordata; class Mammalia; order Artiodactyla; family Phocoenidae; genus Neophocaena; species Neophocaena asiaeorientalis. The sequence continues at coordinate 7,005,408 of NW_020174560.1, read as the reverse complement.
TATGATATGAGCCAATATGTTTATGAGCATCAAGATAGTTTATCTATAATTTTGCTACCCTACACAGGATACTTTTAACAAGATTTCATTCTCCCCTACTTTATACCTCACTTCCACTTTTATCGTGATTCAGTTCAAGATTGTTATTAATTTTTCTTATTTGTTCTCTTTTATTTTAAGATCTCTTCTGAAGAATTGCATTAAACTTCAAAATCATTTTATCAAAAACTATTTATACTTAACTGTAAGCTTTGTTGATTTCTTTGCTTATCACTGTTTCTAATAAATCATGCTTCCCCTTTTTGTCCTCTTTATTGTGATTCATTTTTTATTTTGCTTCAGTACTTCCTTAAGGAAAAAAAATCTCTGTTGACAGATGGTTTGCACTTCCTCAGAACTTGTATCAGTCACTGACCTGAGTTTCCCCTGAGGAAGGCCTCTTACTCCAAGCCTACAGCATTCTGCTGGCTTTACCCCCAGGGTAAAGCCATGGGCATGGAAGAGGCCTGCAAGTGAAGACCCTCCCAGAGCAAGAAAACAAGGGAGGTGGTGGAGGCTTAAGGAATTTCACTGATGTGAAATACCTTTCACCACGTCTATTGTGACCACCCCAGTCTAAACCACTATCAGTTGTCATCTGGATGACTGAGATAGTCTCCTAAAATGATCTCACTTCATTCACTCCAAGTAAAAACAAAAGTCCTTACAATGGCCAACAAGACTCCATAAGATTTGAAGTTCCCTCCACCCCACCTCACCTTCCTGACTTAATCTCCTACTGCTTTTCTCCTCACTCCATTCCAGACACAGTGGTCACCTTGCTCTAATGTTCTCTCTGCCTGGAACACTCTTCGCACAAATAACTTCACTATTAACTTTCTCACGTCTCCAAGTCTTCACTCAAATGATGCCTTTCAAATAAGGCCCTCCCTGATCACCCTAAATAATGTTGTAACTAGTTCTCCAACCAATTTGCTCCTGATCTTCTCCATCCTCTGCTTTATTTTTTCCCATAGCACTTACCATCTTCCAACATACCACATAAACCAGTAATTATTACGTTGACCATTTATTACCTCTCCTCCTGCTGGAACATAATTTCTACAAGGGTAGCGATTTTGTCTGTTGTGTTCACTATTCTATCTCCAGTGTCTAGAACAGTACTCAACGCATAATAGGTGCTCAATGAATATCTGTTGAATATAATGAGTTGGATATATATTTTCTTAGATTAAAAAATTCTTACCATGTGATTTTTGAAAAGAAGTAGAAAATAAAAAGCATAATAAATTGCTATGTACACATCATCCAGCTACAACTGTGATCAACATTTTGCAATGTTGTTGAGTAGGATATATTTAGATGTGGCTTATCTTTCAGTAACCAAAAATAAAGATGATAACAGCTTATATTTTTTCCCAAAGAAAGGTAATCTGTGGGAAAGCCCTCTTTTTCATCCTTAAATGAGTTAATCCCAGACTTTTAAAAATTGCCTGTATAGGTGCTACTCTCCTCCAAACCTTTCATGTGACTCAGCTCCATAAGAATTACTTGAAGGCTAAGGTGTGAAAGGGGTTCCTCTTTAGTTTCTGGAAGCATGATAAAATTTCTCCTTTTTACAACTCTTGAATCATTTCATCAGGAAATTGGAGAGATAGGAGGTAGAATGTGTGTGATTTGTTCACCACCTTGGACAATTCAACATCTGTTTGTTTTTTTTAATGTGTGCATGCCCTCTATTTTTTAAATGTTTTATTTATTTATTTATTATTTATCTGGTTTTTTTTGCTGCGTCGGGTCTTAGTTGCAGCACGCAGGATCTTTGTTGAGGCATGCAGGATTTTTCGTTGCGGCACGCAGGTTTCTCCCTAGTTGTGGCATGCGGGTTTTCTCTTCTTTAGTTGTGTGCACGGGCTCCAGAGCACGTGGGCGCTGTAGTCTGTGGCAAGCTGGCTGTCTAGTTGAGGTACGCGAGCTCAGTAGTTGTGGTGCGCGGGCTTAGTTGCCCTGTGGCATGTGGGATCTCAGTTCCCCCACCAGGGATCAAACCCATGTCCCCTGCATTAGAAGGTGGATTCTTTCTTTCTTTCTTTCTTTCGCGGTACGTGGGCCTCTCACTGTTGTGGCCTCTCCCATTGCGGAGCACAGGCTCCGGACGTGCAGGCTCAGCGGCCATGGCTCACGGGCCCAGCCGCTCCACAGCATGTGGGATCTTCCTGGACCGGGGCACCAACCCATGTCCGCTGCATCGGCAGGCGGACTCTCAACCACTGCGCCACCAGGGAAGCCCTTTTTTTTTTTTTTAAGAGGCATAAACCAACAGGAATACAGAAAACAAGAAGGGAGGCAACAACAACAATACTTTGGCTGCTGGAATGTAGATGGAATGGATGGGTATTAACTGACTTAGTAAGACCTAAGAAAGCACAATCTTCAACCAGCAATGGAGAAAGTAGAGCATCAATCTGATTTATGTCAGAGAACTCATAAAAGACTCAAGAATTGTTGGCACCAGGTACCTCTGGAATTGGGGAGAAAGGAGTGGCTAAAAACAGGAAGACTGACTGAAAATATGATTAGGAAATGTTAGGTTCCTAGATGCTAACCTTCACACATGCTGACAAACCACTCTGCTTCTTCCGTCCTGGCAGGAGAATGGAAGTTTAATCTTCCGAGAGGGTAAAACATAGGGTCTCTGGTCTGGGGGATACCAGGTTCAGTTGAAGGTAGGAGTTTCATGCTAAAAACAGGTTTAGTAAGTAAAAAATTTTTATAATAAATGTTAAGATGCTTCCCCTACTTCCTAGCTTTCTTCCTGCCTCAGTTTCCAGAATGCTGATGGCCAGGTCTATAACGATGAGTTGTGTTTAACTTCATTCGAAACAATTCTGTTAGATTGTATTGTGACAGCTGTCATATCAGCATGCATTAAAAAAAAAAATCAAAACTGGTAAATTTTTGTGTAGCCATTTTAATATTGAAGATGGAAGGAAAAAACAACATTTTGGGCATATTATGCTTTATTATTTCAAGAAAGGTAAAAATGCAACTGAAACACAAAAAATGATTTGTGCAGTATATGAAGAAGGTGCTGTGACTGATGGAACGTGTCAAAAGTGGTTTGTGAAGTCTCGCTGGATGGTGCTCCACGGTCAGGTAGACCAGTTGAAGTTGAAAGCGATCACATTGGGACATTAATTGAAAACAATCAACATATACCACTTAGGAGATAGCCGACATACTCAAAAAATCCAAATCAAGTGCTGAAAATCATTTGCACCGATTGGTTATGTTAATCGCTTTGATGTTTGGGTTTCACACACGCTAAGCAAAAAAAAGGTTCTTGACCACATTTCTGCATGCAATTCTCTATTTAAACGTAATGAAAATGTTCCGCTTTTAAAACAAATTGTGACGGGTGATGAAATGTGGATACTGTACAATAACGCGGAACAGAAGAGATCGTGGGGCGAGCGAGATGAACCGCCACCAACCACATCAAAGTCCGGTCTTCATCCAAAGAAGGTGATGTTGTGTATACGGTGGGATTGGAAGCGAGTCCTCTATTATGAGCTCCTTCTGGAAAACTAAACAATTAATTCCAACAAGTACTGCTCCCAGTTAGACCAACTGAAAGCAGCACTCAACGAAAAGCGTCCAGAACTAGTCAACAGAAAACGCATAATCTTCCATCAGGATAATGCAACGCCGCATGTTTCTTTGATGACCAGGAAAAAATTGTTACAGCTTGGCTGAGATTCATCCGCCTTATTCACCAGACATTGCACCTTTGGATTTCCATTTATTTTGGTCTTTACAAAATTCTCTTAATGGAAAAAATTTCAGTTCCCTGGAAGGCTGTAAAATGCACCTGGAACAGTTCTTTGCCCAAAAAGATAAAATGTTTTGGGTAGATGGAATTATGAAGTTGCCTGAAAAATGGCAGAAGGTAGTAGCACAAAACGGTAAATATGTTTTTGTTTGTTTTGGTTTTTTTGACAACACCACGCAGCATGCATGTGGAACTTCCCGGACCAGGGATTGAACCCGTGCCCCCTGCAGTGGAAGGGCAGAGTCTTAACCACTGGACCACTGGGGAAGTCCACAAAATGGTGAATATGTTGTTCAATAAAGCTCTTGGTGAAAATGAAGAATGTGTCTTTTATTTTTACTTAAAAACTGAAGGAAGTTTTTCGCCAACCCAGTAGTAAAGGCCCACAGTGAATAAGCCCCACCTGCAGACAAAGCCTAGCGGCAGCTCAATTAAATATGAGCACACAGCCATGCATCTAATAGAAAACACAGTAACCAAAGCAAACAGAAAAAGCCACTTGGAGGAAACCTGTATGTTGAGCGAGAAGAAAACACAAAAACTATGTCTCATATCTTCAGAGATATTTTATCTGTTAAACAAGAATAAGGTACAATTTTAAAAGGGACTTAAATTCTAAATTTTAGAGAGCAATAAGAGCTCTTGGAAATTAAACACATGATCACAGAAGTTAAAATCTCAATAGCAGTTTTGGAAGTTAAATTTGAGGAAAGCTCCCAGAAAGTTGAAAAAAAAAACTGATAGGGAATAGAAGAGAAAAATATAGGGGATCAGGCTGAAATGGATGACATTTTCAAATATTAGGAGGTGAAAAAAAAGGAAAGAAAAAAGAATAGAGGGGAGAAAATAATCCAGACATAATTTAGAATTATTTTCCCAAACCACAGGATATGAGTTTCCAGACAGAAAGGGCCTACCAAGTGCCTGGCAAAATGGATGAAAAATGAACATCTACTAAGGTTCATCACTATGAAATTTCAGAACATCAAGGACAAAGAATAAATCCTTCCAGCAAGATTTTAAAAAACAATCAAAGAAGCAATTATACTCCAATAAAGATGTTAAAAAAAACCAAAACCAAAACCAACAACAACAACAAAAAAAATCAAAGTGACATCAAACTTGTCAATAGCAACACTACTGTGAAAATATTTATTAATGTATGGTCTCAGGAAATTCCTTTGAGAGAAAATTATTTCCAACCTAGAATTCCCTGCTCAGCCAAATTATGAATTAAGTGTGAAAGTAAGGTAAAAATATTTTCAGACATAGAACATCTCAAAAAACAACTGCTCCTCATTTACCTACTCTCAAAAACAACTAAGGAATGGACTCCGCCAAAACGAAGGAATAACCAAGAAGGAGGAAAAAATATGACACAATATTGAGGGTCCAACCAAAACAGAGCTAAAAAGTAAAACTCTAGGATGATAGCAAAGGCAGCTATCATCAAGACAGTGGCACAGGCCTGAAGAGGAACCAGTATAGACTAGAGCCGATAAGAAGACTCTGGAAAAGATGTCTAAAATAAGATTAAATCGAAAGAATATTACTGCTAGAATGCTACTGTTTTTAAATGTTTCGGGAGATTTATATAGCCAGAGGAAGTTTGGGGTTAAATTAATAATAAATAAATAGAAAGCTAAATAATCTAAAAAACAAGATAACCCTACAAAAGACAAAATGTGAAAGAAACGAAAAGGACTCATAGTATAATACTAAATTTGATAAGACTAGTATTTACATAGCCATAATAAAATAAACGCTATACGTTGATCTATTGAAATTATAAATTAAATGTACAAGAAGGATAAGGAAATGGGAAGGGTGCATATGTGACATGGTAGGGGATGGCAAAAGAGTTAAATCCTCATCTTTCATGAAAGGAAGACAATAGATGATGCCTGAATTTGAAAAATAAGAAGCAGCAATGCATGTTATTTTAGAGATAGGGAGGTAAATTCCCAAAAAATCACTTGAGAAGTGAAATTTGGTTGCCACTTGGGAAAATATTTCATTAAAGGGTGGACAGATAACAAAGGCATAAGACTTCCCAATAGGAGCACTGTTGTTGCAAACCTTTTAATTAGTGTATAGACTTGGTGAATGACCTTGAGGGAAAAATCTATTTCCAATCTACAACAATCTGAGAACAGAAAATAGAAAGGAGGACTGCTGTCTGACATAATAAAACTATAATAGAACAGCTTGACTCAAATTAAATGAATGTATAACTTTGAGAAAACTAATTACAAAATATTTTACATAATTCTATTAAGGGTACTATATTAATAATTAACTCATATGACTAAATTTGTTGGAATTCTTATATGGAAATTAAAAGCTAATTTTTCTCCTTGATACAGTAACTAAAAAATGATTAAGTTAAAATGTGAAAATGTTTACTACTGAATGAATTCAGTGAATTCTTTTGACCCACTTAAAGAAAAGAACATGACATTCATGAAGTAATAACTGAAAAGCCTTTAAAAGAACTGTTGTGTAGTTCACATTAATTTAGCTTTTCATTTTTAATATGCCTGCAATTACAAGAAAAAACTTCTTTCAAGCCTGAGAAAAAGTTGTGAATTCTTCTTTGCCCTTCAGGCCCTCTCCTGCAATATACTGAGGCCATGTATAAGTGCTTGGAGTTTAGTGGAAGCTGGGAAGGGTTGAAAAGGTCTGCCTGACCAAAGGTACCTTTTTCACCTGGCTGTCAAGATGTCAGAAAAATCCTCCTATTAGTTACTCTTTTTTATGTGACCATTAGAGTCTCCTGTTAAAATAAAAATAGTTTAACTGGGAGTGAATTTACTAAGTCATCATCACTTATTAACAATTTAGTTTACCAGTTTATCTCTTAGCATACTCCTGGTATTGAAGGACACAGAAATAGTAAGCACTGAACAGGAGAGAAGAATGATCTAATCAGCAATGTACAATAGAAACATAGTACCAGCCATATATGTTAATGTGAAATTTTCCAGTAACCAACAAGTAAAGAGGAACAAACCAACAAGTAAGAAGGAACAAACCAACAAGTAAAAAGAAACAAACCAACAAGGAAGGACCTACTGTATAGCACAGGGAACTATACTCAATATCCTGTAATAATTTATAATGGAAAAGAATCTAAAAAAGAATATATATATAAAAGAATATATTCATATATGTATATGTGTGTATAGATATAGATATACCACTTTGCTGTACACCTGGAACTAACACATTGTAAATCAACTATATTATATTTCAATAAAAATTTTTAAAAGTAAAAAGAAACAGGTGAAATTATTTTTAATATATTTTCTTTAACCCCATATATATATATATATATATAAAATAATTTCAACATAGAATCAATTTTAAAAATTACGAAGGAGATATTTTATATTCTTTATTTTACTAAGTCTTTAAAATCCAGTGTGTATGTTACACAGCACATCTCAATTTGGACTAGACACCTTTGAAGTGCTTAATAATCATACGTGGCTAGTGGCTATCATATTGGACCAAGAGGATCTAAATCTATGGTTTTCAAAGTGTGGTCCCTGGACCAGCAACATCACCATCACCCTAAAACCTGTTAGAAATAAAAATTCTCAATCCCTGCCCCAGACCTACTGAATCAGAAACTCTGATGGTGCAGTCCTGCAATCTGTGTTTTAACAAGCCTTTCAGGTGATTCTGATACATGCTAAATTTGAGAACGACCAGTCTAAATAACAGGGAACTGGTGGGAGAATTTTTTTCCTTTACTCTATTAAATAGGTATTACATTCAACATGGGTCAAAATTTTTAAAATACAAAAGCATATGGGGACTTTCCTGGTGGTCCAGAGGTTAAGACTCTGCACTCCCAATGCAGGGGGCCTGCATTCGATCCGTGGTCAGGGAACTAAGATCCCACATATCGCAACTAAGCACATGCACCACAACTACTGAGCCCTGCCCGCTCTAGATCCTTCACGCCTCAACTAGAGAAGCCTGTGTGCCACAACGAAGACCCAGCACAGCCAAAAATAAATAAATACATACATACATACATAAATAAAGCATATACAGAGAGAAGCTTCCTTTCCTGCACTGGCCCCAAACCATGTATTTCCGCTCCCCAGAAGCCTCCAAGCTGGCCTTCAGTGACCCCTGACTCCTGGTAGTGACTCCTCTGATATTGTGATAAAATCTAAGTATATAGTTTGGTTTTCATCCCTAGACCTTTGGCCAGTGCAATGAAAACCTTTGTAATTTTCTAAGTGATAGAGGAGCTAGGAACATCTTTTTTTTTTTCTTTTTTATTGGCCGCGCAGCTTGCGGGATCTTAGCTCTCTGACCAGTGATTGAATCTGGGCCCTGGGCAGTGAAAGAACTGAGTCCTAACCACTGGACCACCAGGGAATTACCCATTTTGGTTTTGGCATTTGGCCTTTGACCCTGATTCTTGACACAGAGTTCCTCAATCCGTTGGAATTTCTTGGATGATAGGAACATCTTTTGCTCTAATGACATGACTCTTGGTCAGCTCCTGGATAGCTTCAGATAGGGGCTGGTCACCATACAGACTAAGCTATGATTAGAAGCTTGGAGCTTTCAGCCTCACCTCCTACCTGAGGAGAGGAGATGGGCTGGAGACTGAGTTAATAATCAATCATGCCTATATGATGAAGCCTCTGTAAAAATCCCTGAAGTATATATAGGGTTCAAGGAGCTTCTGGGTTGGTGAACACATCCACATGCTGGGAGGGTGGCACATCCCAACTCCACAGGGACAGAAGTGTCTAGGACGCTTCCAGACCTCCCCCTATGTATCTCTTCATCTAGCTGTTCGTCTGTATCATTCATCATATCCTTTATTACATAATAAAATGGCAAACATAAGTGGTTCCCTGAGTTCTGTGAGCTATTCTAGCAAATTATCAAACCTGAGGATGGGGTTGTGGGAACCCTAATTTATAACTTGTCAGTCATCAGAAATACAGGTGACAACCTGGTACTTGTGACTGACATCTGAAGTGAGGACAGTCGTATGGGACCAAGCCCCTAACTTATGGCATCTGACACCAGCTCTAGATAGATAGTGTCAGAACTGAATTGAATTAAAGGACAACCAGCTGGTGTTAGAATACTGGTCAGCGTGGGAAAATCCCCACATATTTGGTGACCAGAATTAGACTGTGAGAGTAAAGGAAAACAGTACGTCTTCCTAAACAACTCCCTTGTATAATCCCCTCTCACACTGGATCAGGGTTGGTCTGTGTGACCAGCAGACTACTGTAGTAGTAATGGTATGTTCATTCTGAGACTAGGGTATAATAAGACATTATGGCTTTTGCCTTGCTCTCTCTTACATCACTCCCTGGAAGGTTCATGGGAGGGCAGCTACTATGTTGTGAAGACACTCAAGCAGCCCTATAGAGAGGTCCATGTAGTGAGGAACTGAGGCCCTCAGCCAACAGCCAGCAAGAAACTGAAGCCTCCTGCTAACAGCCATGTGAGTGAACCATCTTGGCAGTGGATTCTCCAGCCCCAGTTCATTGTCGTGGCTTCTCTTGTTGCAGAGCATAGGCTCTGGGCACGAGGTCTTCAGTAGTTGTGGCTTGTGGGCTCTACAGCGCAGGCTCAGTAGTTGTGGCGCACGGGCTTAGTTCCTCCGCAGCATGTGGGATCCTCCCGGGCCAGGGCTCGAACCCGCGTCCCCTGCATTGGCAGGTGGACTCTTAACCACTGCGCCACCAGGGAAGCCCCACAGCAAATCTTAAAATGACTGCAGCCCCAGTTGACATCTGAATTGCAATCTCAATACAGACCCTAAGTCAGAACCACCTAGCAAGGCGCCTTCTGAATGCTTGATCAACACAAACTGAAATAATAAATATTTGCTATTTTAAACCATCAAATTTTGAAATAATTTGCTATGCAGTAGTAAATAACTAATCTACTATGGGGGCTTCCCTGGTGGCACAGTGGTTAAGAACCCGCCTGCCAATGCAGTGGACACAGGTTCAAGCCCTGGCCCAGGAAGATCCCACATGCCGCAGAGCAACTAGGCCCGTGCACCACAACTACTGAGCCTGCGCTCTAGAGTCTGTGAGCCACAACTGCTGAGCCCGTGTGCCACAACTACTGAAGCCCATGCACCTAGTGCCCGTGCTCCACAACAAGAGAAGCCACTGCAATGAGAGGCCCATGCACCGCAGCAAAGAGTAGCCCCTGCTCGCCACAACTAGAGAAAGCCCACGCACAGCAACAAAGACCCAATGCAACCAAAAATAAATAATAAATAATTAAAAAATAATAATAACAATCTACTATGTCTCGAAGAATTTTGAAAGAGTTACTTGAGGTCTGCACAAACACTAAAACTAGGCCTAATGAATCTAAACTACTGCCCTAAGAATACATTATTCATGCCAGCTTTTGTGTAAACAAAACCTAAAACCAAGTCTTTCTTAAAGATTTTAAAATTATAAACATTATGAGTCCTTCTCATTACACATATGCACACACAGATACTTCAGAATTATCTGAAGTAAAGAGGACAACTCCCCCATTTCTGAAACTGCCCTGATTACATTCATTCCTGAGTATTTATGCTTCAACTTTTCCTTCTTTTTCATGAAATATAGTATATTTTTAGTATATTCTCATTTCCCCCCAAAAGCACCCAGAATCCTTTTCTTTTGCTTGCAATCAGAAGAATTGTAATAGTGTAAAATGGATATACCATAATTTAACCTGTCTTTTCCTTGGACATTTAAATTATTTCCAGTTTTTAATATTATTAATAATATTACAACAAACATTCCTTACATCTCTGCCTACCTGTGTGTTATCTTTAAGATAAATTCCTAGAAACGAAATTGCTGAGTCAAAGGGTATGTGCATATAAAAGCTTGATAAATACTGCCAAATTTCCTTCAATAAACTTCATGCCAATGTACACCTTCAATGTACACTAAATAGTGTTGTTGGAGACTTTGAATGCTCCTTTCCCCAGCTACAACTCCAATTCTGATTAATGAAGAACATACACCTCCCCCCAAAAATTGGTCAAATTAGAATTGAAGTACAATTCCATGAATATGGACAACAGCCCAGTGCTCCAATGCTAAGCTGTAATTTAGCTTAGGTCTGAGACTGAAATAAAGACTTTTATTCCCAGCCTGAATCCAGACCTTGTGACCCACACACTCAGGCTTTCCTGCAGAGAAATAAAAGTTGAAAAATGAAATTCCCTTCCTCTTATAAATGAAAGTTCCAAAAATCTATCCTCCCCAATTTCCACTGGTCATGATGAGTCTGGTTTCCAACAGCAGGAGTTAAAACTCAAATCCCTAACCCACCCAAAAAGTGAAGCCCCTTTGAAATCCCTCCAAAGTAGAATTACTCCTCCCTGTAACAGATGAAGGAGATATTCTATTTGATTCATTATGAAGAAGGGCTTACTGAGAGGCAGTCCTGAAGGATTCTTTTGTTGAGGAAGAGAACCTAAGTCTTTTTCTCTTGGTTTGAAAAATACTTGACTGAAGACTGGAAGGGCTCATCTCTGCTTTCCTGTTGGTCTGTTGGTCCACTGTATGGATGTTCCCCATCCACAGAGACCTGATCCCTGTGCCATTGGTTGTATTAAGCTGTATTTCTTCAGGAAAGTAACTAGAAAGGTGAGGTGTTGACTAACTGTTAACGTGGTTACTGACACCAGGGTATATTTCTAAAGTATGAATACATGGTTTTAGGGTACTTCCCTGGTGGTCCAGCGGTTAAGAATCTGCCTTGCAGTGCAGGGGATGCGGGTTCGATCCCTGGTTGGAGAACTGAGATCCCACATGCTGTGGGGCAACTGAGCCCACGCACCACAACTAGAGAGCCCATGGGCCACAACGAATGATCCCGCATGCTACAACTAAGACCCGATGCAGCCAAAAATAAATAAATAAATATTTTTTTTAAATGTATATATGTGGTTTTACTTCCCTGATTAAAGACCTCTGATGATTCATCATTGCCCAAATCATAAAGTCTACACTTCCTGATTTGGCTTTTAAAGCCCTTCACAATCTAACCCAAACCCACATTTCCACCTTTCACTATTCCTATCCTACCTCCTACCCCACTCCCCTATTTCTTGAAATCTGGTCTTCAACTATGCCAAAAAACTGGCCACTGCCTAATCGGGCGACACATGATGGATCATGCTCCCCATGCTCTTGTCACATCTTATCAGTATTGAGAACACCTACTTACCTTGAATTACTCAGAGTATATCCTGCCTGGACTGTCAGGCAGCTCAAAGTTAAATTTGATGGCTACTCACTGAACTCTTACTAGCCTAATTGTCTTTTCCATTTCTTTGGACCAGATCTCTGTCCTTATATTTTACTTTACTTTTTTAAATTACAAAATCAATGGAATATGGAAAAGAAGAAAAATATTATTAGTTTTTTAAAAAGAAATAGCGCTGTTATTAAAAAAACCCACAAGTACTTAAATGTATAAACTATACAACCCTCCATTCTTCCCTAATCCCACTCCCCAGATGTAGCTGTTGTTAAGCTTAATAAATATACTTCCGAATTTTTTATATAAGCAGCTGAAGCTCTCATACATTGATGGTGGGAACATAAAGTGGCACAACCATTTTGTAAAACTATTTGGCAGCAACTACTAAAATAATATACACAAAGACACACAGTAGTTTTACTCCTAGGTGTATATCCAACAGAAATGTAGGCATATGTAGAAAATATATAAAAGAAACTTTCATAGAACATTATTCATAATAACTCAAAACTAGAGACAACTAAGTTGTAGAACAGATAAATTTTGGTATATTTAATAAAAATACCAGATAGCAACAGAAGTTAACAAACTATAGCAGCATTCAATATGAATCTATCTCACAATAATAACCAAAGAAGCCAGACACAAAAGAAAATATACTCTATGATTACATTCATATAAAGTTCAAAACTGGCAAAACTAGTGTATAGTGGTAGAAATCAGGATGTAGTCACCTCAAGAGAGGTTGCTTGTGACTAGGAGGGTACATGAGGGAGCATCTGAGCTGTTAATGGGTGTGATTGCTTTGTAATAATTTATTGAGCTGAACACCGATGCAGTAAAAATATATTGATCTTATTGTTTTGAATGGCTCCAGCGTCTTCCACTGGATAAATGTTTACTAATTCACTGATTTTTTTCTATTAATTGGACATTCACATTGAACTTAGGTTTTTATTCCTATTATAATGTTGTAATGAACAACCTTGTAATATATCTTTTTCCATTTGTATAAATATATCTGTAAGATACATTCCTAGTAGAAGAATGATGCTTTAAAAGGAATGCACGGGAATTCCCTGGTGGTCCAGTGGTTAGGACTCCACGCTTTCCCAGCTCGGGGAGCTCCAAGGCACAGCCAAAAAGAAAGGAATAGACTTTGTAAAGGTTGATGGGCATTGTTTTATAACCCTGCAAAAAAGCTGTACCAGTTTGCATTTGCAACAACAGGACATGATTGCTTAATTTCCATAACCTGGAAATTCACTGGGTAGTATTGGTCTTTTAATTGCTGCCTCTCTAGTAGGTAAAAACATTTCTTCATTGCTGCATTCATTTGTACACTTATTTATTTACTTACTTGCTTATTTATTTATTTCTTTATTTATTTATGTGGGGGGTGGGGAGAGACCAAGCCATTTTATTGAGGGGCTTCCAGGGAGAGTCGAAGGGCTGGGAGGACAATGAGATCCGACATCCTCCTCCAGGCCGGGGTCTCCCCAGCTTCACGGTCGCTGAAAAGCCACTTTTACTCCTTTAAAATTATTGGTGAAGTTGAAAACGTTTTCACGTTATTAACAATTTTTGTTGTTGTTGTTTTTTGGTGGTTTTTTGTTTTTTTGGCCACACTGCGCAGCATGCGGGATCTTAGTTCCCGGACCAGGGATGGAATCTATACCCCCTGCAGTGGAAGCTGGAGTCCTAACCACTGGACTGCTAGGGAAGTCCCTGTTTATTATTTTTTATGAGCAGCTTTTTTATGTTTTTCTCCTCCTTTTTCCCGTAGAGAATGGTTTACTTACTAATATATGTGTTAAGAATACTAACCTTTTATCAAGTGGTGGAAAATATTTTTCCTGGTTTGTCATTTGGAGTTTGTTTTCATTTATGGAGATTTTTGGCCTTAGAAGAAGCAGTTTAAATTTTCATGTGTTCTGTTTTGTTTTTAATGTTTTCTAGTATCTTGTCAGACTTGAAGTCCAGTAGGCAAGTTTTTCAGAACTTGTCTTGTGTTGACTATTTTGTACTAGTTTTTCCTGGAACACAGTGTACCCCTTGGGATGTTCTAGGGGAGGAGATCAAGGTATTAGACAAATTCTGCCCACACATCCTGGGCCAGCCTCCCAGACACTGGTCTGGAGCAAATAAGACAAGCAGTCTAACTCCTCAAGGCCTTTATGAATGCTTCTTTGATCCTGGCCTCTGAAGACTTTGAAATGGATTAAGGCAGAATATTCACTTTTTAGCCCAAAAGCCACATTATATACTACGTGAGATGTCACACCTTATTTCCTGCTCAGTTATATTTTCAAATTTAGTTTATTGAATGACACTACCCAAATAATACCAGGCCAGCTATTTTTTAAAACGGTAACATTTGGACTGTAACAGAATGATGTTTTGCCCTTATATTTAAGAGAAATTCACGTTCCCCCAATGAATCTCTCCTTTTTTACACCCAAAGAAGCATTAACATCCCCAAATTTCCCCTTTACCACTTCTCCTTATTCAAGGCTCTAGCTGGAGAAGTCTCATTCAGGTGCCAGCTTATTGTCAGAGTTCTTTCTTTGACAACTGCAACTCTATCCATCTTTCACTAGACCCACTGCAGTTCTTCCAGCCCCTCGCAGAATGTCCCAACCCAATTCTGTACTTTTCCTGAGTTCTAGAAGAACACATGAAAATATTTCAACATAATATATCTTCTCTTCTTGGCAGAAGATCCAAAGTAAGAAGTCATGACACTGGGACTTCCCTGGCAGTCCAGTGTCGTTAACACTACGTGCTTCCACTGCAGGGGGCGAGGGTTTATCCCTGGTCTGGGAACTAAGATCCCGCATGCCACGTGGTGCGACCAAAACACATATATAGGTGTGTGTGTGTGTGTATACACACACACACACACACACACACACACACATATATATATATAGCCCTCGCATATAAACTTCCACTTCCTAGACAACAGCATCTGAATTACTTGTCTCCCTGCAAAAAAAAGAAGAAAACTTGTAATGGTTATTCCAAAGACCCAGACCAGTGGGCTGTTTTTTTTTTCTATCCATCATCCAACATCTTCCATAGTGAAAGAAAGTAGCTCACCTCCCACTACAGAAACCAAAGAGGCAAATTCTTCCTACCCTCTTCCCCTTCCCAGCAGTCAGAACACAAGACCAAACAAATGTTCCTACCCAGGAATTTGAGTCTTGAGTGAGTGATGAAAAAACGATGGTCAGAATTCACTCACAGGAGGGGCTACAGTGGCAGTGACTTGCCATGTCAGGGTCAATAAACACTTCTTGATAAAAGACAGCTGTGGTGACTCCTGCTTCTTAGGCCTGAGTGGTCTTGGCCTCTGTTGGTTTTCTGAGCCTGATTCTCCAGTATAGCTTTGATTCTGTGAGCCAATCACAAGACTATACAAAGTGAGGGATACCCCTAAAGAAGGAGGATTAACGTTAGCCAAAAATAGCAACAGACGGTTTACTACATCTTCTTTCTGCTTCCTTTGTGTTTATCTCATATTTAAAACCTATGAATTTCCATTTCATCTTTGGTTCCTGTATTCCTGGCACCATGTTAGCCAAAAATAGCAACAGACGGTTTACTACATCTTCTTTCTGCTTCCTTTGTGTTTATCTCATATTTAAAACCTATGAATTTCCATTTCATCTTTGGTTCCTGTATTCCTGGCACCATGTTAGCCAAAAATAGCAACAGACGGTTTACTACATCTTCTTTCTGCTTCCTTTGTGTTTATCCATATTTAAAACCTATGAATTTCCCTTTCATCTTTGGTTCCTGTATTCCTGGCACCATGCCAAAGAGAGTCTTAGGGTGTGGCCTCCATTTTCCTTTAGGGATATGATTCCATGTATGTATAAAAGGCATATCTCCAAGCAAAGTTTACAGTTTTGTTTTGTTTTGTTTAATATTTATTTGGCTGCACCAGGTCTTAGTTGTGGCATGCGGGATCTAGTTCCCTGACCAGGGATCAAACCTGGGCCCCCTGCATTGGGAGCTCGGAGTCTTAACCACTGGACCACCAGAGAAGTCCCAAAGTTTACGGTTTTGTGTTCCCCACATTTCATCCACGGCCTCTGCCGCCGTTTGCTATTGTGTATGCTGATGCTGCTTCAGCTCCACAGTTCCTTACAGCTGTGGTTCCTGGTTCTGTGGTTCCATTGTGTGCATTCCTGGACTGGCTGGAAATAACCCAGATGTCCAAATGAATAAACAAATTGTGGTATATGCCTACAATGAAATTAAATCCAGAAATTAAATGCGACAAACTATTGATACAAGCGACCACATGAATGAATCTCAAGATTATTATGTTATTATTACAAGACAGTTACAGGGCTTCCCGGGTGGCACAGTGGTTAAGAATCCGCCTGCCAGTGCAGGGGACATGGGTTCAGGCTCTGGTCCGGGAAGATTCCACATGCCGCGGAACAACTAAGCCCATGCGCCACAACTACTGAGCCTGCACTCTAGAGCCTGTGAGCCACAACTACTGAAGCACGCGCACCTAGAGCCCATGCTCCGCAACAAGAGAAGCCACCGCTATGAGAAGCCCGCGCACCGCAAGGAAGAGTAGCCCCCACTGGCCGCAACTAGAGAAAGCCCACGCGCAGCAACGAATACTCAACACAGCCAGAAAAAAAAAAAGCACTTACAAAAATCTACATACTGTATGTTTGCATTTATATATAACTATAGGAAAGGCAAATATAAAATATAGTGACAGGGACTTCCCTGGTGATCCAGTGGTAAAGAATCCACCTTCCAATGCAGGGGATGGGGGTTCGATCCCTGGTCAGCGAACTAAGATCCCACATGCCACAGGGCAACTAAGCCCGTGTGCCACAACTACTGAGCTCACGCACCTCAACTAGAGAACCTGCGTCTCAACTAAAGAGCCCGGGTGCTGCAAACTACAGAGCCCGCGCGCCACAACTAGAGAAAAGAAAACCCTCATGCCACAAATAGTGAGAACCCCGTGCACCACAACAAAAGATTCCTCAGTCCAGAACTAAGACCTGATGTAGCCAAAAAAAAAACAAGGTATAGTGACAGAAAACAGATCAGTGGGTTCCTGGAGCTGTAGATAGGGGGATTTACTGCACGAAAAGATAAGGGAACTTTTTTGTGGTGGTTGTGGTAGTGGTTACATGGGTGTATACATTTGTTTAAACACACAGAACTGTGTATTTAAAATGGGTGCATTTTATAGTATATAAATTATACCTTAATAAAGCTAGTTTTTAAAAAATGTTAGCACTGAACCACCTATATTTTTTCTCTGCTTTCAGGCACTATTAAGGTTGAATTGTGTCCTTCCAAAAGATATGTTGAAGTTCTATCCCCCAGTACTTCAGAATGTGACCTTATTTGGAACCAAGGTCTTTGTAGATGTAATCAATCAAGTCAAAATGAGATCATACTGGATTACAGTGGGCTCTAATCCATGACTGTTATCATAAGAAGAGGAAAGTTGGACAGAGACACAGACAGGAGAACACCGTATAACAACGGACGTTGAGATTGAAGTTGTGCATCTACAAACCAAGGAACACCAAGGATTGCCAGCCACCACCATAAGCTAGGAAGAGGCAGGGAAGAATCCTCCTAGAGCCTTCACAGAGATCATGGCCCTGTCGACACCCTGACGTTGGACTTCTTGCCTCCAGAACTTTGAGAGCATAAATTTCTCTCATTTAAAAATATTCAGTTTGTGGTAATTTGCTACAGTAGACCTAGGAAACTATTACAGGAACATAGAATTATTTTCATAATATATTATTCTAACTCCTGCCTTGTGGGGATCTTCTAAGAGGGAGATATGATTCCTTGAGTTTGAGGTCTGAAAAATTCCTCTTAACCCAGCACCCCCTTGGTAGAGTAGTCAAGGAACTAGCCTTCCACTGTCAGCCCAGCATCCAATCCAGTCTCACACATGACCATTTGTGGTGTGTGGTGCTGTCTGGCTTCTGTTTCATGGATCTCAACACTTGTGGTTTCCCTTAGCTTCATATACATCCTAAGCGCAGCTTCGTACACATCTAAGCATGCTACTTGTAACATATGTCATTGTGTGAGTGATGGGCTATAAAATTTCAGATGTTACTGTATATTTCCTTATCCTCCAGATCTTTTTTTTTTTCTTCTTCTTCCAGAAGAGATTTTTCCACAACCTACAATTAGTTCTGAATTTCCCACAGCTTTGGGAAAACGGGGGTAGAGGGTGGAGACATCACTGTGCAATGTCAGGAACAAAAGTCAATAAATTTTTGTTTGTTTTTTTTTTGTTTTGTTTTGTTTTTGGCCGCGTGGCCCAGCATGCAGGATCTTAGTTCCCCGACCAGGGATCAAATCCATGCCCCCACAGTGGAAGTGCAGAGCCCTAACCACTGGACGATCAAGAAATTCCAATAAATTTTTCTTTGTAAGCTCAAAATCTATTTCTATATCATAAAGCAAAAAATATTAAGAAAGTAGATAAAAACAGCTGGCAGAGGACTAGACAGGTAGAGATTGAGAAACTGACAATCTCTCCTCCCTCCCACT
Source organism: Neophocaena asiaeorientalis asiaeorientalis (assembly GCF_003031525.2). NCBI lineage: Eukaryota > Metazoa > Chordata > Mammalia > Artiodactyla > Phocoenidae > Neophocaena > Neophocaena asiaeorientalis. The sequence continues at coordinate 6,986,726 of NW_020174560.1, read as the reverse complement.
CCCTCTCACAGGAGTTTAAACTCCAAAGGGAAGAAAGGACCAAGTAGGAACAAACCTAAACACCCTGTATTTTAAACATGAGTTGAGGTATAATTGAATTGAATTGTTTGCCTTAAATTGGCAAGGATGGGGACTTGAGGTCAGAAATTACGATTGAATCATAGAAAATAGTTCTATTTTATACACACCCTACACTTGTAGGACCCTAAGAGTGAGCACCTTTTTAATTGTGCATGCTAAGTATCTCACTCACCTTACCCGAGTACCAACCCTGTTCTTTGTTTGTTGCTTTCAGAGGATACTTTTCAATGATTTCCTGAACTTTGGGTTTTTCTGGGGAAGACTCAGCTACTTCTGGGATTACTACTTGACCACTCGTTAGTTAAATCTTTTGGGGTCCCAAACATCCCTGGTGTCCCTGAAATAGTAACATGTGATAGAACGCCTGTTTTCCAAGACTGCTATATCTGAGTAAAAGTTTTTCATATTTCCCTTTCACTGAAAGAGCACAGCCTTTGTCTCTGATAGGCCCCTCACATACTGATAACCTCTAGTCTACCCTCTGCCAACTCTGTACAAAAAGTGCTGTTTGTAGGGCTTCCCTGGTGGCGCAGTGGTTGAGCGTCCAACTGCCGATGCAGGGGACGCGGGTTCGTGCCCCGGTCCGGGAGGATCCTACATACCGCGGAGCGGCTGGGCTCGTGAGCCATGGCCGCTGAGCCCGCGCGTTCAGAGCCTGCGCGTCCGGAGCCTGCGCTCCGCAATGGGAGAGGCCACAACAGTGAGAAGCCCATGTACTGAAAAAAAAAGTGCTGTTTGTGTCTTTGTTTAAAGTTTCCTGTAAGGTGCTCTTCTTTCTGCCAGAGGTCCTTCTTGCATCTCTTTCAACCTAATTCATAAAGCTGACAATTCCAAATGCAGATTCTTTTTAAATGAAATTTCATAAACCTAAAGGCCAGATGTGTCACTCATTTTCCTCCCACCTTTTTCCAAGAAGCCACACACAGTTCCCATGGATTCTTCCCATCCACTGTGGTTGAACTGACATAATGACCACTCAGGATCCCTAATCAGCAAAGAATGGGAAAGTGGTGGCCATGTATCAGTTAAATTCCTTTGAATTTAAATACAGAAAATGACTGCTACATGTTAAGGGGAGGAAAAAAAAAAAAACAAGAAATGGAATTTGATGTTGAAGTAGCTCACAAATCTTGGAAAAAATAGTAGTCTATTTTTGTTGTTGCTGCTTGACCATTTTTAAGTGTACCACTCAGTGGCACTAATTACAACCGCAATATTGTACAACTGTTAGTACTATTTATTTCCAAAACTTTTTCGTCACCCCACACAGAAACTTTGCACTCATTAAGCAATAGCTCCGCATTCTCCCATTCTCCCAGCCCCTAGTAAACTCTATTCTACTTTCTGTTTCTACGAATTTAACTACTCTAGGTAACTCATATAAGTGGAATCATACAATATTTTTCCTTTTGTGTCTGGCTTATTTCACATAGCTTTCAAGGTTCATCCATGTTGTAGTATGTATCAGAACTTCATTCCTTTTTAGCTGAGTAATATTCCACTGTTTATATACGCCACATTTGTTTATCCATTTATCTTTGGGTGGACACTTGGGCTGCTTCAATTTTTGGCTGTGGTGAATAATGCTGCTGTGAACATGGGTGTACATATATCTGTTTGAGTCCCTGTTTTCAGTTCTTGTGGTATATACCCAGGACTTGCTGATCATATGCTAACTCTGTGTTTAATTTTTTGGGAAACCACCATACTGTTTCCCATAAATTCATTTTTAAGTAACATTTGTTTTTTACTGATTCTTTATGTGATTTAGAAAGAAGTTCTTAAGTGTGATCATATCAGGAAACTTAGAATAGATAAAATAATCTTGCCTTTTTCTATTTCTGCAAAAAAAAAAACAACAAAGAATTTGCTAGAGATTGCATTGAATCTGTAGATCATTCTGAGTAGGACTGACATCTTAACAGTATTGTCTTCCAGTCCATTACACAGCATATCTTTCCATTTATTTAGGTCTTTAATTTCATACAGCCATGTCTTACAGTTTCAGTATACAAGTCTTACACCTCCTTGGTTAAATTTATTCTGAAGTATTTTATCCGTTTTGATGCTATTGTGATTTGGACTTTTAAGATTAATTCTCTCAGCAACTTGCCAATATGCAATACGGTATTACTAACTATAGTTACCATGCTCTACATTACATCCCCATGACTTATTTGGAATTGTTTTCTTAATTTCCTTTTTATATTTGTTGTAACTGGTGTATAGAAATACAACTGATTTTTGTGTCTTTATTTTGTATCCTGTTATTTTACTAAAATTATTTATTAGCTCTAACAGTTTTTTGTGTGTGTGTGGATTCTTTAGGGTGTTCTACATATAAGATCATATCATTTGCAAACAGAGATAGTTTTAGTTCTTTCTTTCCAATTTGGATACCTTTTATTTCTTTCTCTTGCCTGTTTGCTCTCTCTAGATTGGAAAGAATTGGAATTAGAGCAGTCCAATCACCTCACAGAACTTCTCTTTAGGATGTTGCCATAAGATATCTCCATTCTAAACTATTTCTATGTGTCTCCATTCAAGTCTGCAATTCCTGGGAGGTAGAATCTGCATATGCCCATGGCTTCTGGTGGCCTAATCCTTGTGGGTGAGGTGTTGTAAGATTAGCCTAGCTTGGGCCATAGACCTTCTCTCTGCCTAGAGAGTAAGTCGGCTACCAGAAGAAAGCGATGGCAGAAATGCCAAGAGGATAAAATGAGTACATACAAACAAACCACCAATCTGGTCTGCAAAGGTTGATCTAGGTGTCTGTTTCCTTACTGATTTGCTGGAGCTAAGTAAAAAGTTCAATGCTGGTACTTTCCTGTCCACTCAGCGTGGATGAGGATTTCTGTAAGGCAATAAGCAAATTTTCTGTTTGGGATCAAAGCATTATACGTAATGTCCAAGAGAGAAGGGGGAGCTCAGGTACTCCTAACCAAACAGAACATACTTACGATCCTAAGAAAAATCAGGGTCATCAAGCCCTTCCTGTACTGAGACCTGGAACTCAGATGACACCTGTGTCTCTGTAGTTCACAGTAGACAACAGAAATCTCTCTTATATCCTGACCATATGAAATATCTTTCTTGTCTACCCACAAGTATCGACAAAGGGCCCAGTTTCTTCAAAAGGGGCACACCCTCTCTGAAACTAGATGTCAACTTTATAACTTTGGATCATTCCCCAATTAGGCAAGAGTGAATCTTGCAACATAATTTTACGATATATATTCTATTTTGCAAATGCCCCCTGGTAGACAGAACTAGTATAACAACCAGCTACAAAATGTCACTGGGGATAATAGAGTGGGTCCAGGGGGTGAACAAACCCTCTACTTGGGTCTACTCACAACACAGATCAGCCTTAAAGGGCCTCAGATGACTCCACCCCCTTTTCTCTTGTCTTTTCTGCTTCCCTCTAAATTAATCATGATATAATCATCAAAAGGAAAATATTTGTTGTTGCAATTCATGTTATCATGCTGTCCAAGTTGTTGGCTATTGTGGTATGCAAGATATTTGGGGGAAGTATATGGAGTAAAGGCTCAGGTGCTAGGCAATGATGGGAAGTTAGTAATTAACATATTCACTCTCCAAAAGCATAGAATACTTATGCCCAACAGGAAAATCTCTAAACCAAAAAGTCCATATATCATGTGAGAATTCAATAGGTGCCTTATTGTTCGCAAAAAAATAGAAATCAGGGCTTCTTCTCCCCATCCATAATAGTAGCAACGAAGAGCTCTGGAAATCTTTTAAACAAATGTAGGAAGCATTCCATGACCTCAGACATAGAACATTTATAGATAAGATCCTTGAAATCTTATCTTGAGAAATATCAGAGTAAAACTGAAATCCAATTTCTGGGTTTAGGCAGAAAAATTATCTGAAACTTATGAAAGTACTCGAAACTCCAAGTTATTTATGACTTGACCTTCATGAGTCACATGGCAGCCCATTACAGCTCTTTTCTGTTTCTTCCCTCCTGTTGCTCTATGCTAGGTTTAGTGGAGGAGTATATTTTCTCCCTCTCTGCCAACCAGGAACTTCATATTTGAATTTCAGCTAGAGGAAGTGGCACAAATAAACACCCATTACAAGTTATGTCATCAAGAGTGGTTTCTGATGAGAAAGTTTTAAAAATCAGAGGAGGGCCTACGGCAGACGTGCTGGGCTCTCACGTGAGGTCCCCTTGACCCATCTCTGCTTTCAGAAACAGTTGTGGTGGATAGTTCTGCATGAGCTCAGATGCACCTAGCACTAACTAACCAGATAGCCCATGACTATCCACGGTGCACCTTGCATATTCTGCCCCAGGACATTCTCCAATGCCACAGGAATCAGCTAGACCCATAGACAAGTATAGGCCAGGGCAAATTCCTCCAAAGGGGAATGGGAGTGGATGATGATCCAGCCTCCCGTCATTCAGATGGACCATTCTGGGAGGCATTCCGTAGTTTCTCAGGAGGCTCTGGCTAACTGGAGTCCCTGTTGCCCACAGCAACAATCTAGATAATGACCCTTATATGATCTTTTCCTTCTCTATTTCATTCTCCTCAGTCCCTCTTGTGATCATCATCCAAATAAACTACCTTCACTCAGTTCTTTGTCTTAGGCTCTGCTTTCAGGTGAACTCAGTAGTCATCATTGGTATTCTCTGTACAGGGACTTAGATATCTTGGCACCTGGTCCCCCTAATGAACTATGGCTGGGGACATGTGGGAACAAACTGATGGCTGTGAGTAGGGGAGAATTCTGCAGAGAACAGATAAAGGAGGAGAGAAAAGAATCCAGAACTAGAAAAGGCAGAAGAGGAAAGGCTTTGATAGAATGGGGAAGAGGGTGAATGGGGATCCTGGACCATACAAAAGGGAATATCGACCTTCACTCCAGGGAGGAGGCTAGCTCAAGACTGTGCTGAGGCTATGTTGACATATTACCCACTTTCCTATCGTCCTCCTAATTCTTTTTTTTTTGCGGTACGCGGGCCACTCCACGGCATGTGGGATCTTCCCGGACCGCAGCACAAACCCGCGTCCCCTGCATCAGCAGGCGGACTCTCAACCACTGCGCCACCAGGGAAGCCCCCTCCTAATTCTTATTCTGATAGCTCCAATGATTCTGTGAGCCCTAACATAAGCAGGAGCGTGCAGTCACGGCTATTGTCTCCATTCCAGAGATGATATATGACAAATAAGAAAATTCTAAGGAGAGAAGGGAGTGCATGGTCCAGGCCCTATCCCCAAAGATCCTTGGTTCATTCCTACCCTTCCTTAGCCCCTTGTCTCCCTGCTTTTCTTGATACCCCCAGCTGACTATAGGGTAGGTCTTCATGGTAGATTAGAGGATGGCAAAGGCCAATGAGATTTTCACTTTCCTCCTGTATATTTGATTCTCAGGTTCAGGAGTTGTGGCCCAGCCTCAGTGCCAGGGTCACTTGGTAACCCTCACAGGATCACACTATTATATCACTTTCCCCATTTCACTCTCTAATTTGTCCAGAGGAATAAGTTCCCTCTTCTCACACTTCTTGGGAATGGAGTTCTAGATCCTGTTACCCATTCCTTAAACTTATGAAGAAAAAGTAAAGTTCATTAGGAGCAGGGGGTATCCTTTACTGTGGATATCTTTTTCTTTTTTAAAAAAATAAATTTATTTATTTATTTATTTATTTTTGGCTGCATTGATGTTCGTTGCTGCGCGTGGGCTTTCTCTAGTTGTGGTGCACGGGCTTCTCATTGCGGTGGCTTCTCTTGCTACAGAGCACAGGCTCTAAGTCTCTAGGGTGCCCAGGCTTCAATAGTTGTGGCACGTGGGCTCAGTAGTTGTGGCACATGGGCTTAGTTGCTCTGCGGCACGTGGGATCTTCCTGGACCAGGGTTCGAACCCAAGTCCCCTGCATTGGCAGGCGGGTTCTTAACCACTGTGCCACCAGGGAAGTCCCACTCTGGATATCTTTATGGCTTCCACCTTTGCCAAGGGAATCTGTGTGAGAAGGTGTGCCTTCAAACTTTAGGCAGTTTACCAGACAGGCTTAGCTTTCACTTTCTGTTTGCAAAGAGCCTTAAAGTCAGCCAGAAATGAGCAACTAGGACCTTCTCCATTCCCTTGTCTCTCCTGCGCATGTGCAAAGCGTTGTGCATTCAAACAGCCTCTTAGAACTGCTGGAATATGCTAGAGATTTTCAGAGCTCCCTCTGGTTATCTAGTTCTCCAAGGTGTACTCAGATTCCCAGCCTGTCTCTCGCTAACCCCAACTGAAAGCATAGCCTTAGGCAACTCCTACGTTGCCAGCAGATGGCTATTATTTTGATAATGCCCTGGGAGCAGGGTATTTTTTTTCTGTTGAGTTGAACTCTGAGTCAAATCAAATAGTCAAAACTACCTAAGAATAGAGATTTTCCAGGGAGCTGCAAGTTCAGACAAAATATTGACTGTGCTCTGGGGATGTTGCTTTTAACTGAGCTCCGCAAGAGGTCAGTCCTCTCCATTGGCTGTGTGACTGCTGGCTTTTTGTGGCTACCGTGAAACTGAGCTGGGGAGGGAGGGTGAATGAGAATAGTATTCCATTCATAAGTTAAAATATCACAGATCCCATTCTGTAACCAAAGTTCAGTTGTTTCTCTTGGATAGATGATTTTCAGTTTTTCTGTGGCTTTGATTGGTTTCCAAAGTTCTAAAATGGTTGATTTTCATTGTTTTGCCCGCATTTTTATTGTTTTTGTGGGAAAGTGAGTTCACTGAGCTCCTCAGTCTGCTATTCTGGAAGTTGACTTCCAGGCAAGCTCATTCCTAATCGTGGCTCTTCTCACGTATCTTACGTCTCTCAGCAGAGTCTTTATTTAAAGTGTGTCCTGCTTCAAGGTCAGTGTGATATAAGCTTATTCTGACGTGGAATATCCCAGTTATCCTTAAGGTGTATGGTTCTCTTAAATGGAACTCCCAGAGGTCATTGGAACATATTTCATCAGGAACATCCCCCTAGCCTGCTGTGCAGTACAAGTTACTGTACAGCAGCACCGTGGACAGAAGGTGATGACTCGAGTACTGTCAAGTTCTCTGTACAAGTGCCCTGGCTGGAACAAATGCCAGTAGATTCTTTTACTTCTGTTTTTCATCTGTCTTGTCATCCAGGATGTGTCCTTGATCCATCATTGCTGCCTGTGGGGAACGGAAAACATCATGGGCTATTTAGGATGAGGTGCTAATCCTTCCTACTTAGCTCTGGACCTCTCACCTGGCATTAGTGGAGCCAATCAATAATGCCTTTTCTCCAGATTTCTCATTCATTCTCCTAAGAATCAGTTCATACTGTTTCCATGTCATTCATGACTTTACTGCTGGGACATGAACTGTGCCTTTTTGGGGTCCCAGGTGGTAATCTGCCAAAGCTTTCTGTCTTTAGTGAGTTTTTGTTATCCTCCAATGATTGAATGTGAGTGAAAGAAATAGATACCAACTCCTCTATCTCCATGCAATTGATTTAAATAATCAAAGGAAAATTAATATCCATGATGAAAATATACATCATTGTTGAAACAATGGAGGGGAGACATAGATACACACCACAATCATTTCTGCTGGATAATGGTCACCTGGGACTCAAGGTAAGACTAAAACCCATATGTATCATTTCCAAGAGACAAGTGCAATATCATGAAAACTGAGTAGAGGAAATCCTAGCAGATCCCCACTAATCAGAGAAATAAGATCTCCTAGAAAAAGCTGTTTTTTGGAAGGATGGGGCCATTTCTATTGAATACTTGGAATTGATTTTGACACTACAGATCAATAGCACCTGAAGGCAGTTGCCCATAGTTTAGAGAACAAAAGGAGGCCATGAAAACAGAAGAACCTGTGAAGAAGTCTTTCCCTGACTGTACATCTCATTAAAGCAGGTAGCTCATCTCAATGCTGGGAGAAGTTTTCTTATTTTTAGGGGCAACTGACCCCATGAGGCAACTCAACTTATAACACAGCCAGGGAGACAGCCATACACCTGTACCTAAAGCAGAAGCCAGGCCAAAAAATCAGATACCAAAAAACTATTACCAGGAACAGCAATTTGAACAAACAATAGGTAAAGATCTACCAAGACAAACTTCTAGATTAGATGACCATGACTCTAACTTTCTCTCAACCCTGTGCAGGAAGCTGACACTCTGAACTTATTATTTAAACCCACATAATGAAGGACTCCAAGAGCAGCCGGGTAAATAGAGAGACCCAAGGAAAATAAATGCATGATATTTTTAGTCAATTATGAAGTCTTTCCAAATCAGAGGTTGGCAAGGTTTTTCTTATAGGGCCAGATAAGTAAACATTTTAGGCTTTGTGGGCCAAGAGACACAATCAAGGCTATTATGCAGGTACTTATATAACTATTTTAAACTGTAATAATTTTTTAAAAATGTAAAAACCAGGGACTTCCCTATTGGCGCAGTGGTTAAGAATCCACCTGCTAATACAGGGGACACAGGTTCGAGCCCTGGTCCGGGAAGATCCCACATGCTGCGGAGCAACTAAGCCCGTGTGCCACAACTACTGAGCCTGCGTGCTTCAACTACTGAAGCCCGCACACCTAGAGCCCGTGCTCCGCGACAAGAGAAGCCACCGCAATGAGAAGCCCGTGCACCGCAACGAAGAGTAGCCCCCACTTGCCACAAGTAGAGAAAGCCCGCGCGCAGCAACGAAGACGCAACGCAGCCAAAAAGAAAAAAGAAAAAGTAAAAACCATTTTTAGCTTGTGGGCTGTAAAAACAAAACAGGTGGCTGGTCAGATATGGGTCACGGGCTGTAGTTTGCTGATCTAAACTTATCCTCACTCAAATATAAGTAAGGAGAAACACAACATTGTAATCAATTATACTTCTATTTATAAATATATATATGAATAATGAGGAAGAACACTGGATCTATGACTGTTATGAAACACAGGAGAAAAAGATAAACATGGCATACACAGAGATAGCTATATTAGCTAAGATACTTTCAATCGTGACAGAAATCCAATCTAAACTATCTTAAGTGGAAAAGGATTATTAGCTCAAATAATGGAGGACTGGTGAATCAAAAGGGGAAGCAATGTGGTCTTTTTCTTCCATCTCTTTTCTCAGCTCTTCTCTATGATTCAGTCACTTTCAATCCACAGATGCAAATTAAAAGAAATGTATTATATTGGAAAGCTGGATTAAGCAAAATGTTTGGGAAAAATAAAGTAAAACTGACCAATAAAGAAGATCTGTACAAATGCATAAAATGAAAGTGATCTAAAAACTAGTTGAGAGGGAATTCCCTGGCGGTCCAGTGGTTAGGACTTGGCACTTACACTGCCGGGGGTCCAAGTTCAATCCCTGGTTGGGGAACTAAGATCTTGTAAGCCGCAGGCGCAGCCAAAAAAAAAAAAAAAACAATTAGTTAAAAGGTAGTTTAAAAAAACTAAAAGAGTAAGCTGCAGGACTTCCCTGGTGGCGCAGGGGTTAAGAATCTGCCTGCCAGGGCTTCCCTGGTGGCGCAGTGGTTGAGAGTCCGCCTGCCGATGCAGGGGACGCGGGTTCGTGCCCCGGTCCGGGAAAATCCCACATGCCGCGGAGCGGCTGGGCCCGTGAGCCATGGCCGCTGAGCCTGCGCGTCTGGAGCCTGTGCTCTGCAACGGGAGAGGCCACAACAGTGAGAGGCCCGCGTACCGCAAAAAAAAAAAAGAATCTGCCTGCCAATGCAGGGCACACTGGTTCAATCCCTGGTCGGGGAAGATCCCACATGCCGTGGAGCAACTAAGCCCGCGTGCCACAACTACTGAAGCTTTCACGCCTAGAGCCCGTGCTCCACAAGAGAAGCCACCGCAATGTGAAGCCCGTGCACCGCAATGAAGAGTAGCCCCCGCTCACCGCAAGGAGAGAAAGCCCGCGGACAACAACGAAGACCCAACACAGCCAAAAAAAAGGTTGAAAAAAAAAAGAGTAAGCTGTAGAGTGAGTAGCTTTGGATTTAAGGGGGCTTGAGGGGAGTCGGGGAAGCCTCGGAAAGGTGGGAGAGTAGAATGGAAGAGGAAGAGAATCGATCAAGGGCAAGGAATGAGGTTCTTGAGTAAAGCTCTGGGCGTACAGATCCAGGAATTTGAGGCAACATTTATCCTTGTAGCATTCCTCATCATTCTTGCTATAGGGGCAGAGAAGCCGGCATAGGATTTGTTTTCGAGAAGGTGTTTGATATCCAGGTTGACAGAAGAAGGAAGTGATGTGAGGGAGGTGAAAGTGCTCCTGAAAGAGTAGTTGAGGTGATAAACCAGGGAGGTCAGACTAAAGAGTGAAGGAAGTGAGGCAGTGATAGGTTGAGAAAAGAAAGATCAGGAACCTATATGTCTCCAGAAATTTACACAACATTGTAAATTAACTATACTTCAATAAAAAAAGAAAACCTATATGTCTCTTTTTTATGTGTCAGTCAAACCTCAATAAAGCTGGGGAAAAAAAGAACCTATAGGACTCTGTATGACCTAAGAACAGTAGTAATAACAAGTAGGGCTTGGAAGAGGTGGAAATAGAGAATGGTAGGTACACTGAAGTCAAAGGTTTCTATTTTATTTTTAAATTTTATTCTATTATTATTATATTTATTTTTGGCTGTGCTGCGCGGCTTGAGGGATCTTAGTTCCCTGACCAGGGGTCGAACCCAGGTCCCTGGAAGCACAGAGTCCTAACCACTGGACCACCAGGGAATTCCCCAAAGATTTCTAATATGGAATCGTTTTTGGCATGGTCATGTATGAGTCTGATTGACCTGGAGTGAAACTATATGTCACTTGAGTTGCATAAGCCACTGAAGTGTGAGGTTATGAGGTTTGTTTAATGGTTCTTTCAAGGGAAAATGAAGTTATCTGGGTGCTGGCACACTGGGGGGGGGG
>NW_020174560.1:6957079-6975685 GCF_003031525.2 Neophocaena asiaeorientalis asiaeorientalis | reverse complement strand
CCAGGTGCTACAAGCTCTTATAAATGTAGAATAGAACCATAAACTGGTAGATGAGAAAGAAAAGTGGTGGAAGAATTTTTACCCATCTGAGAGGAGTACTGGCTTAGTAATAATGGGAATGAAAAAAATGCAAAGTTCCCTCCAGCCCCTATAATGTGTGGATTATGGGAGACCATGAGCCCCCTAACTTGAAAAGAGTAGTCCCAGGAGCAGGATTTTCGAAATAAAACAAGAAGGGAGTGAGGGAAGATTATAGAGGAGAAGAATGTGGAGGAGTTTGTTTATAATGGAAGTAAATATCGAGGAGGCACAGTGGAAAAATATTTTAGGGAAGAGAGCAATGGGAAGATGAATCAGGGAAGAGAATAAAGTGGCATTGGTCTGGAAGTCTGGGAGAGGAAAAGAGTGGGAGATACAGAAGCTAAGTGATGAGCTGCCCATATTTCGGGTAAAATCCAAGAATGATAGGTGAGTTCAGCTGGCCTCTATACAAAACTCTGGTGACCTGTTCAGGTACGTCTGATATTCTGATATAGCTATAATCAGATAAAGTCTCAGTGGATTCTGTATCATGATATGCAGGCGAGGGAGCTGGGGTGAGCATGTTGGAGCAGGTCTAGTTTGGCTCTATCATTCAAAAATTTCCGAGCCATTGTGTACAGTACGTGTTCAATGTATATTCATTATTTGTCCAATGAAAGAGGGACTGGGTGTAACCAAAGAAAATAGGTGAAGTCTCCAAAGGACTGAAAAGCCTAGAAGATCTCAGCTACTTTTCCTTCCTTTCCCATTTCGACAGTCATAAAACTGAGGAATGGGGTGGGGCTGAGAGTTGGCCGCCTCAGAGAACTAGAGTGGCTGAGAGACTGTCCTGCCCAAAGGCAAGGGTATTGACCAGATGAACTTAATCTTGGATAGGAAGGTGTGTTTGTTGAAAGGGCGGTGGAGGAGGAAGAATTCATTGTACTCTGTCCCCCGGAACATGTCTAAAAAAGTCACTCAACGCACCTTGCGGGATCTTAGCTCCCCAACCACGGATCGAACCGGGCCCCGGCAGTGAAAGCACCGAGACCACTAGGGAATTCCTGACCTCAAACAAATTCTTAACTTCAGATTTTTATCTGTTAAATGATGTATTACTATTTACCTTTGCAGAACAATTGTATTAAGCCTATGGTATATTAGGGATCTAGCATGAAATAGGCATTCAACAAATAGTAATCATTATTATAATTTTCAATCCACATAAACTATATTACTTAAGTATCATAACAGTCCAGTTAAAGAAGGATAATTATTTGGCTACCTCAATAGTAGACTATCGAGATTTTGTGTAAAATAATATGCTTAAAGCTAATAACTGGTTAATTGGTACCACGCCCTAGTGGTCACTCCAAGGTCATCTTCTTGGGATCTGAGCGAAAACAGAAAGAGCTTGTTCCTGGACTTCCCTGGTGGCGCAGTGGTTAAGAATCCGCCTGCCAACTCAGGGGACATGTGTTCGAGCCCTGGTCCGGGAAGGCCCCACATGCTGCAGAGCAACTGAGCCCGTGCACCACAACTACTGAGCCTGCGCTCTAGAGCTTTGAGCCACAACTACTGAGCCCAAGTGCCACAACTACTGAAGCCCACGTGCCTAGAGCCCGTGCTCCGCATCAAGAGAAGCCACTGCAACAAAGAGAAGGCTGTGCATGGCAATGAAGAGTAGCCCCGCCGCTCACGGCAGCTAGAGAAAGCCCGCGCTCAGCAGTGAAGACCCAAAGCAGACAAAAATTAATTAATTAATTTAATTATTTTTAAAAAAGAAAGAGCTTGTTCCTGAAGCTGTATCCTAGATTCTGAAATCCTAAGTTCTTTAATACCAAGTGACAGCTACCTCATCTGATCCACTTATTTGACACATAATCTGAAGTGAATTCACATTACAGAGCCCCAAAGAGGCTATATTCTGAGTTGGTTTGAGTATATAGTCCTGGAGTTAGACTGCGTGGGATCAAACTCTACCACTTATTTTTTGTGTGACCTTAAGCAAATTATTTTCTTCAAGTGCCAGTTTCCTCATTTGCAAGATGGGGAGAATAACAGAACCCATCTTATGGAGCTATTGTGAGAATCAACTGAATTCATATGTGTAAAGTGCTTAAAATAATGCCTAGCACACAAAAAAAATGGCTGTTTTTTTGAGTATAACTCAAACTAGGGAAAGCCCACACACAGTGAACCCGTGTCCCCTGCATCGGCAGGCGGACTCTCAACCACTGCGCCACCAGGGAAGCCCCTAAATATTTTTAAATAAATAAATAAAACAAATTGTATTCCTAAATTTCTTCATCAAAGCACATAGCAACAAGATTCGGGCTTGGCAATTCCCAATGCAGGTGTTTCTAGTTACCTGCCACAGGAAAATCTTAATAATTCTTCCACTGTACCGCATAACTTCCTTGTCAACTTGTCTGGATGAATTAATTGAAAAACATTCCTTTAATAAGTAACAAAACAAATTGATGTTTTGTGCAGTGTTATGAGAATAGCTAATTATAGAGCAATAGCCTTCACCTAATATTTATAGTTCCCGAACCCATGAGTCTCTCCCTTGCTCCCAGCTGATTTCACTCCTACTTCGCTGAGACGATATAGGCCAATGGGCAGTAAATTCCTCAGCATCCTACGTCCTCACAAATCTACAAACTTATCTGCGACCCTGTCAATCTCTGCCTTTTCCTTATCTCCTCAGTGGTGAAGCTATCTCTGTTCTAAGGTGATTTTCTCCATTTATTTACTAAATCAATAGTTTTCAGATGTGATCCCAGGACTGGAAGCATCAGCAGTACCTGGAAACTTATAGAAATGTAAATTCTTGTGCCCCATTCCGGAAGTACTGAAGCAGAAACTCTGGGAGTAGTTCCCAGGAACCTGTTTTAACAAGCCCACAAGGTAATTCTGATGCACACTGAAGTTTGAGAACCACTGCTCTAAATTCTTACTATTCAAAGTGGAGCCCATGACTGGCAGCATTGGCATCACCTGGGAGCTTGTTAGAAATGTAGGCTTAATCCCACAGGTGACTCCAATATCCCCAGGATATTAAAGTTTGAGAAATTGCTCTAGATAGCATTCTCTTCTCAGGGACCATCCACATTCCCCATCTCCCTTTCACTTTTTACTCTCTTTTGGATCTTTCCTGTTGGCATTTTAAAATTACCTTTCTCTTCTTTTTTTTTCCGGGCCATGCCATGTGACTTATGGGATTTTAGTTCCCTGACCAGGGATCGAACCTGGGTCCACCACAGTGAAAGCACGTAGTCCTCACCACTGGACTGCCAGGGAAGTTCCCTGTCTCTTCATTATTTAAAAACAAATTATTGGGGAGTTCCCTGGTGGCCTAGTAGTTAGGATTCCCAGCTTTCACTGCCCTGGCCCAGGTTCAATCTCTGGTAGGGGAACTGAGATCCTGGAAGCTGAGTGGCTTGGCAGAAAAAAACTAACAAATTATTCCCTTGACCCTTCAGCTCCTTCTCTTTCCCCTTCCATTCACAGACAAGCTTCTTGAATGACTTGCCTACACTATAATCAGGGTCTCTTGGTCATCACCTCTCACTCACTCAATTCATATCGGCCAAACTTCGGCCTTTACCACCCTACTGGAACTTTGGGGGCAAAAGTAACAAGTAACCCCTTTAGGGGTAAATCTAGTGAATGGTTTTTAGTCATAAACTTACTTGACTTCTCTATAGCATTTGACACTACTGACCATGTTTGCCTTCTTAACATTCTTCTCCTTTGGCTTTTTTTAAAAAAATAAATTTATTTATTTTTGTTTTTGGCTGTGTTTAGTCTTCGTTGCTCCGTGCTGGCTGTCTCTACTTGCAGTGAACGGGGGCTACTCTTCGTTGCGGTGTGGGGTCTTCTCATTGTGGTGGCTTCTCTTGTTGTGGAGCATGGGCCCTAGGTGCACGGCCTTCAGTCGTTGTGGCACACGGGCTCAGTAGTTGTGGCTCGTGAGCTCTAGAGCGCAGGCTCAGTAGTTGTGGCACACGGGCTTCGTTGCTCCTGGCATGTGGGATCTACCCGGAACAGGGCTCGAACCCATGTCCCCTGCATTGGCAGGCAGATTCTTAACCACTGTGCCACCAGGGAAGTCCCCAACATTATTCATCTTATATCTTGTAACATTATTTTTGAGATGTATCCATATTGACAGAGCATAACAGTTAGTGATGCTTCTGGATGAGAATAGTATAAAATCCAACCAAAGGTGACTTAAAGAAGGATTTTTTTCCTCACATAACAAATACTCTAGAGGTAAACAGCTGTTGGTATTTTTTCCATGGCTCAGTAATGTAAGGACCAGAATCTCTATATTTCTCTTGGCATTTCCTTCATGGTTGTATGCTGAGGGAAAATCCAGTGCCAGCTACATTTGTCTTCAGAATCCCCCAACAAACTTCCATTTATATTTCATTGATCTTTATTATCTCAAGACCCAGGTGCAGTAGAGTTTAGGAAAGGGAGTGTTGAACCTTTAAATCCTCAACAGAGGAGACAGCAAATAGAGAAAGGAGTTATGAATGGTTGGTAGGTCAGTCAAATAATGTCTGACAAACTATTCCTAAAAGAACATTCCTTCCAACTGCTATCACAGTCACATGAATACACCACATATTCTTATCTATTCCTTTTTTTTTTTTTTTTTTTGCCATGACACTGGGCATGTTGGATCTTACTTCCCTGACTAGGGGTCAAACCCATGCCCCTTGCAGTGGAAGCACAGACTCTTAACCACTGGACTACCATGGAAGTCCCTCTATTCCATTTTTAAAAAAATATTTTATTTATTTGGTTGCACTGGGTCTTAGTTGCGGCATGCGGGCCCCTTAGTTGCAGCTCTCTGGCTCCTTCATTGTGGCACGCAAACCCTTAGCTGCCGCACGCATGTGGGATCTGCTTCCCTGACCAGGGATGGAACCCAGAGCCCCTGCATTGGGAGTGCAGAGTCTTAACCACTGCACCACCAGGGAAGTCCCTATTCCATTTTTGATGGACGTTTTTGATTTTTGCTATTGCAAAAAATGGTGCAATGAACATCCTTGCATATGTCTTCTTGTAAGTTTGTAAAATCTTTATCACCTTCATTACACACAAAAACTGGCTCTATTGAATTATATATTTTTGCATACCAAGGATTTTGAAACAAGAAAGTTGAATATTTAACTTTTTTTTCCCCTCTAATATCACTTTCCTGAGATGTAAACTCAAAGTGAGTTCATGAGTTTGTGAATGAAGGAAGGGTCTTGAGGCAATAGGAATTTCTGGGAGTAGAAAACCAGTAAACATAAGAACAATTTTCTGCTACACATAAATCAATAAATAAAGTGTCAGTGTATGAAAACTATAATTTGAGTTAGTACATAAGCAAAAACTAGGACATATCAGAAAGAAACACAAAGAAGCAGAAATCTCAGAACAAACTACATGGGATGAAAGCAGCACTGAAATACAGAAGAATGTGGGACGGTTCAGAGCCCAAACAAACAAGACCAACCATACTAGTTACGGGCCGTCCCCACTTCCCTATCGAGGAGGAAAAGAAGATTTCTGTTTTTGTTAATGAAAATTCTTTATGTCGCAGTGAAGAAAAATTCAAGGCAAACTGGTTTCATTAAAAGGGAAACTAAAGAGACCGTTGATAGATCCAGGTGTAGAGATGACATTATTCAAAGTTCAAATAATGTCACCAGACCTAGCTCCCAAATCTTCTTCCTGTGAGTGTTAAACTTCATTTTCAGACTGGTTCCCAACCTGGCAGCAGAATGGCTGCAGCAGTTCCAACTTCACACTAGATCCTAAGGTGAGAGCCTCTTCTAGTGGCTCCATTATTAAGGAGAAGCTTTTCTCTCCCAGAAGCCCCAGCAAATGTCTCCTCATATCTCACTGGCTTCTGATCAGGCTCTGAGTTCATTAATGAACCCACCACTAAGGCCATAGAGATGTTGACTGGCCTAACCCAATCTGGGCTCTCTCTTAGAGCTGGGTTTGGGACCAGTGCTACCTAATGACATAGCTTGAGAGTCGGGGAGGGAGAAGAAAATCACTGCATCATTTTACCAAAGGAGAGGCAGATGGGTGCTGAATGGGAAAAAACAAAATATCTACTATAAGAGTATTAGAACATATTTTATTTCATTTTTAGTTTACTACATGTAAGTAAGCACAGTAAACTATATTATTCTCATTACAAAGCTAGTCTCAGTCATTTTCTATGAATTCTTTGACCTTTTCACTTCACTTTTCATGAAAGCCCTTCCAAGAATAATTACACAATAGAAGCTCTTTCCACCAGTCACCACTTAAATGATTTACCTGATTAATTAGCACTCTCTTTTGCCTCTAAAAAAGATGCATGTCCAGATGCCCACTGCACGCTGAAACTTTGGGGCTCGACTTTGATTCGCTGATACGTCCAGACACTATTGCTCTCTCATGTTGAGTCAATATTGGTTCACAAACCTGTTTGTTCCAGTTGTTCTTGTTTAATTACATATTTAATTAAATGTTACATAACATGATGAAATATGAGTGGAAGAAAAATAAAGTTCTCTCTATGAAAATTAAATGGAATTCTTTAGAAAGATTTAATAAAGGCAAATCAATTAAAAAAAAACTGCTGTGAATCAGGTATGGGTGAGAGAGACTACTGTAAACGGTGGATGGTGAGTTGGGTAAGTCATAAAACCCAGCAGGATTCTGTACTGAGAGCACTCTGATCAGTTTTTTAAGTTTTTGTTCCACTTACAAGAAATCAAAATTGAAAGTCATAGATGATACACTGTTCATGTGGTTTATGGGAGAAGAAGGGATGCTGAACTCCGAACAGTGGACACATTCAAAGTAAAGGTCTTGGCCTTACATCAAAAGATTGGCAAATGAATGTACATGAATGTAAGTTAAAATGTTTAAAGTACGTATGTATATGTGTGGTGAAAGCTGTAAATTAAGCAGAGAGGTCAATGAGCAAGATAATTGGAATTGAATTTGGTAATCAGTAGGTAAGAAGTAGATGGTTCACGAAGGTAAGTAGGATGGAGGGCAGATTATAGGAGATTAAGGTGAAAAATAAAACTACTGAGAAATTTTAATCAAGAAGCTTAATAGAAATAAATCATTAATAACAATGATAAGAGCTAACATTTATTGAGTGCTTATTGTATGCAGGTACTATTCTAGACATTTCCCATGCACTATCGATTTTTTTTTACAACAGTTTAGGCGATAGTAGTAAGTAACTTGCGCCCACTTAAACAGCAAAAAAGTGAAATCAATTTTTCTGGTAAAGCACACGCTGAAGGGAAAAAACTCAGGATTTTTCTGATGAGAGGATATCCCAGGAAAAAAAATAAAAGGATTAAATCAAAAGCAAATTATAAGTAAAGTCCCCTGCATACGAACAAATTCTGTTCTGAGAACATGTTCGTAAGTCCAATTTGTTTGTAATTCCAACAAAGTTAGCCTAGGTACCCAACTAACACAACTAGTTATATAGTACTGTACTATAATAGGTATATAACACTTTTCACACAAATAATACATAAAAAACAAACAAACACAAAAAATAAAGAAAACATTTTAAATCTTATAGTACAGTACCTTGAAAAGTACAGTAGTACGGTACAACAGCTGGCATACAGGGGCTGGCATCAAGTGAACAGGCAAGAAGAGTTACTGGAGGAGGGAGAAGAGGTGGGAGATGGTAGAGCTGAAGGATGGTCAGCAATAGGAGATGGAGGGCAAGCTGCAGTTTCACTCACACCTGACGGTGATGGCACAGGTTCTGGTTCCTTGCTGGATTCAATTCTATCTACCCTCTTGAAAAAACCATCCAGTGATATCTGGGTAGTAGTTCTTTTATTCTCATCATAGGACATGGTACCACTGGATTGCATTCTGAATGGCTGCTGCAACCTTCATGTACCATTCTATGTTCGGGTCCTGTGCTTCAAAAACTAACAGTGCTTCCTCAAATAAAGAAAATCCCTTGCCATTTCCTGCACTGTGAATCTCTTCGGTTCTTCAGTTACTTCTTCTTGTCTCTCTTCGTCCTTTCTCTGGGCCTCCAATTCCATCAGGTCTTCATTAGTAAGCTCCTTGTGTTGCGCAGCAAGGAGTTCAATGAAGTCATCCTCTTGTAAATCTAGCTTGAAATAAAGACACTGTGCTACTGTACTCTATTCAGTACTGTACAGTAAAGTACACAAAAGCACAACCTCTTGTAGAGGATGCATGCACGTGACAATGTATGCCAGACACGTGAACTAACTTACGTGACTGGACATGACAATGCATATTCACATATTTGAAAGTTTGCAACTTGAATGTTCGTATGTAGGGGATTTACTGTATTAAGTGTTCTTGCTATTTGGCTAACATTCATTTAAAAATACAAGCTTCCTTTCTCAAAAATAGGTAATTTAATAGTTTACCTTTATACCACCTCTCACAGGTCAGAATGGCCATCATTAAAAAGTCTACAAATAACAAATGCTGAAGAGGGTGTGGAAAAAAGGGAATCCTCCTACACTTTCGGTGGGAATGTAAATTGGTGCAGCCACTATGGAGGTTGCTAAAAAAACTAAAAATAGAGTTGCCATATTCTCATGCAATCCCACTCCTGAGCACATATCTGGAGAAAACTATAATTCGAAAAGATACATGCACCCCCATGTTCATTGCAGCATTATTTACAGTAGCCAAGACATGGAAGCAACCTAAATGTCCACTGACAGATGAATGGATAAAGAAAATGTGGTACATACATACAATGGTATACTACTCAGCCATAAAAAATAATGAAATAATGCCATTTGTAGCAACATGGATGGACATAGAGATTATCATACTAAGTGAAGTAAGCCAGACAGAGAAAGACAAATACCATATGATATCACTTACATGTAGAATCTAAAACATGCCACGAGGGACTACCCTGGTGCCTCCCTTGCAATGCAGGGGACACGAGTTCAATCCCTGGTCAGGGAACTAAGATCCCACTTGCTGCAGGCAACTAAGCCCACGCACTACAACGAAGATCCTGTGTGTCACAACTAAGACCCAACTCAGCCAAATAAATATTTTAAAAAATGACACAGATGAACTTATCTACAAAACAGAAACAGACTCACAGGCATAGAGAACAGACTTGTGGTTGCCAAAGGGGAGGGGAAGTAGAGGAGGGATGGATTGGGAGTTGGGGATTAGCAGATGCTAACTGTTATATATAGAATGGATAAACATTCTACTGTATAGCCCAGAGAACTATATTCAATATCCCATGATAAACCATAATGGAAAAGAATATGAGAAAGAATGTATATATATGCATAACTGAATCACTTTGCTGTACAGTAGAAATTAATACAACACTGTATTAATTTCAATAAAATAAATTTTCAATAAAATAAATTTAAAAAAATAGTTTACCTTTAAAAATCAGTTCTGAAGTCCCTTCTAAGTTCACTCAAGTCCCACAGACTGGATGGAAGAAGAAAATGTGAAAAAAAAAATGCTATGCCTTACAGTTCTGCTCAGCACAGAGGAGGCAGAGAGTATTCTAAAATAGTTTGCTCCTGGGACTTCCCTGGTGGCGCAGTGGTTAAGAATCTGCCTGCCAATGCAGGGGACAGGGTTTGATCCCTGGTCTGGGAAGATCCCACCCGCCTCAGGGCAACTAAGCCCGTGCACCACAACTACTGAGCCTGCGCTCTAGAGCCTGCGAGCCACAGCTACTGAGCTCACGAGCCTAGAGCCCGTGCTCCGCAACAAGAGAAGCCACCGCAATGAGAAGCCCGCGCACTGCAACCAAGAGTAGCCCCCACTCGACACAACCAGGGAAAACCCGCAGAAGACCCAATGCAGCCAAAAATAAATATATAAAAATAAAATAAAATAAAATAATTTGCTCCTACCCTAGCTTAGAAACCAAAATCATGATATTATCTCCCAAAAATAAATGCAATGCTTAAATTTTACTAGTTTCTGTCTTAAAGGTGGTCTTCTCTGATTTTGTCTCTAATTCTGAAGGGTACACAATTTGGAGCTTGAAACCTCCCCAGAAGCATAGTAAGCAGTACTGCTGAGTAAAACTGATAGTACACAGTACTTCAAGGGAAAAAAAATCCTGCTTTTTCCAAATTATTTAAAGAAATAACTTTTGTTAAACTTTTCAAAAAATGAGAAAAATGGTACTTTTCATCAAGGAAAAGCAATAATAAATTCAGGAGTAGGTTAGATCTCTTTAGAAAAAAACGGCCAAATGTGTAAGTAGAGCTATCTAAAGAGAAAAGGTGGGCTTCCCTGGTGGCGCAGTGGTTAAGAGTCTGCCTGCCTATGCAGCGGACACAGGTTCGTGCTCCGGTCCGGGAAGATCCCACATGCCACAGAGCAGCTGGGCCCGTGAGCCGTGGCCGCTGAGCCTGTGTGCCCGGAGCCTGTGTTCCGCACGGGGAGAGGCCACAACAGTGAGAGGCCCGTGTACCGCAGAAATAAATACATAAATAAATAAATAAAAATAAAGAGAAAAGGTATGAATGCTCTGTCCACACTAATGACTGCAAAACTACTTATCTGCGGAAACCACGACAGATTGAATTTCCATGGCTAATTAAGAACACATACAGGTTTGACACCTCTGGGACTCTGGCAGCAGTGATTCTAATTTTGTGTCTCCTACCAATTTTTGTGTCTCCTACCAATTTGCCTTTGCACACGTTGAATGTGACAGTGGTAGCCAGATTAGACTGACTATTTTGTTAAATATTGAGTTGCAAAAACAACAGTATCAGAGTAAAGGCAAGATTATAGAATTTAACCTCTTGAGACACTATCTCATAATTCCAAATACACAGGGTGGCTCTAATAGATAAGAAATGGACAATTACTTAGTAGATATTACTGATATTTACTAGCCATAGGAAGAAAAAATAGCAAATTAATTAGTGTTTTTTATTTCTTCTAAGGTTAATTCGTTTTTTTAATTTTAATTTTTACTTATTTTTGGCTGCGTTGAGTCTTCGTTGCTGTGTGCGGGCTTTTTCTAGTTGTGGTGAGCAGGGGTTACTCTTCGTTGCAGTGCTCGGGTTTCTCATTATGGTGGCTTCTCTTGCTGCGGAGCACGGGCTCTAGGCGCGTGGGCTTCAGTAGTTGCTCAGTTGTGGCTCATGGGCTTAGTTGCTCCGTGGCATGTGGGATCTTCCCGGACCAGGGATGGAACCCATGTCCCCTGAATTGGCAGGTGATTCTTAACCACTGTGCTACCAGGGAAGTCCCCATAAGATTAATTTTTACAGTATATGTTTGAAGATTTTGAACTCAATAATTAAAAGCAAGATATATGACTCCAAAATCAACAAATTAGTGAAAAAGAATAGTTAACACTGAAATAGATCCAAGGGTATATTAAAACTTAATACTTAATAATGGGAGTGTCACTAACCAATAGATTAAAAAAATGGGTCATTTCACAAAAGACATTGGGAAACATACCTGCTTGAAAGATTCAAATCCACTTCATGTCAAAATAATTTCAAATAAACGTGAATGGTATTTTAACACTTTAACCACAAAAACACTAGAAGAAAACATGAAATTTTAGTCCCATTTAACTGATCTCAGAAATGAAAAGGACATTTTAAACATAAAACCATTGGAAATATACGGAAGAAAAGTTCAAGTATTTTAGTATATTCTACCCAGTATTTTCTTCTAGCATTTAAAAAATATGTATTCATTTACTATCATGAAAAATGCTGCTGGGAAAATCCTTATATGTGTACCTTTTGCAAAGATCCCCATATAATGAATTACTAGCAATGGAACTTCTAGGTCAGAGGATATACATAGTTTAAATTTCAGTTGATATGGACTGAAACTAGAAATAAGCTAATGGCTTATGAAAGTGCGTGTCTGCACACCTTTCCCAGCCCTACATATTATCAAATTTAAAAGGCTTTTGCCAGTCTGACAGGTAAAAAATCTCATTGTTTCTTCTTGCACTTTCACATATTTTTCTTAATTTATCTCTTTAATCTACCTGCCATTTTATTTTACAGCTTGTCCGAGTTAAGGACTTCACCTTTTTTCCCCTTCAGGGATGGCAAGTTGTCCCAACAAAGGGATGGCCATGAGTCCTAATGTCAGGTAATAAATAATCAGCCCTGGGAACTCTCTGGCCATCCAATGGTTAGGACTCAGAGCTTTCACTGCCAGGGCCCGGGTTCCATCCCGGGGAACTAAGATCCCGCGAGCTGCATGGCACTGGTGCGGCCAAACAAAGCAAAACAAAACAAACCCCAAAACCAAACCAAAACAAACGAACAAAAAATCAGACCTTTCCTCAACTGTTTGAAATGCTACATCCATCATATTCTCTTTTCACATGTATATATTGACCCTTTTCTGCACTCTCTCTGTTCTATTCTATTATCTACTGGTCCATTTGCCATTTCTCTGCTACTCCCAGCTTTATAAAGTATTCTGATATCGGTGGGACAACTAGTCTTCTTAATATTCTTTGTTTTCAATAACATCTTGGTTATTCTCATCCATTTTCTCTTCTGGATACGTTTTATTTTTTAAAATAAATTTATTAATTTTATTTATTTATTTTTGGCTGCGTTGGGTCTTTGTTGCTGCATGCAGGCTTTCTCTAGTTGTGGCGAGCGAGGGCCACTCTTCACTGCGGTGTGCGTGCTTCTCATTGCAGTGGCTTCTTTTGTTGCGAAGCACAGGCCCTAGAAGCCCATGCACGGCAACGAAGAGTAGCTCCCACTCGCCACAACTAGAGAAAGCCTGCGCGCAGCAACAAAGACCCAACGCAGCCAAAAATAATAAATTAATAAATTAATTAGTTTTTAAAAATGTCTCAAACATTTAGGGACCAAATAAATCATGTAGGCCTTCATAAGGAGTTTGTATATTATTTTAAATGTGATGGGAAGTCATGGAGTCCATTGAATAGGGGAATGACTTGATCTGATTCATGGTTTTGAAAGATCATGATAGTAGTTAGTGGAAAAAAGACTGCAGAGGTCCAAGAGTGAAAGAAAGGAGACTTGTGAGGAGACTAACATAATGGTCCAATTGAGATGTAATAGTGGCTTAGAATGGAATGGTAGCGGTGGAGGTAGTGAAAAGTGGTGGGTTCAGTACTGATTTCGAAGATTTAGTCGAAAGGATTTGATGATGAAGTAGAAGGATTGAAAATTGATGGGGGACCTAGGGGGAGAGAGAATGGAGGAAAGAGAGGAATAAAAAAACTCTGATGCTTTTTGGCTTGAACAGCCTGGTGGATAATGATGCTTATTGATATTGATAAGAAAGGGAGGAGGCGATATGGAGAAGAAATTAAGAATTCGTTATGACCATGTTAACATTAGACACCTGTGTGGAACAGTCAAGGGTGCAGTTGCATACAGAGTCTGGGATGCAGGGTAAAGTTCAGACTGCAGATATAAATTTGGTAGTCATCAGACTTCCCTGGTGGCGCAGTGTTTAAGAATCCGCCTGCCAAGGTAGGAGACACGGGTTCGAGCCCTGGTCCGGGAAGATCCCACATGCCGTGGAGCAACTAAGCCCGCGTGCCACAACTACTGAAGCCCGCATGCCTAGAGCCCGTGTCCACAACAAGAGAAGCCACTGCAATGAGAAGCCCCCGCATGGTAACTAAGAGTAGCCCCCGCTCACCGCAACTAGAGAGAAAACCTGTGTGCAGTAACAAAGACCCAATGCAGCCAATAAATAAATAAACAAATAAATTAAATTACTTAAAAATATCAGTAATAAAAGAAAATTTTAAACTATGCATTTCAGGGCTTCCCTGGTGGCGCAGTGGTTGAGAGTCCGCCTGCTGATGCAGGGATCTTTGCGGACCAGGGCTCGAACCCATGTCCACTGCAGTGGCATGAGGCTTCTTAACCACTGCTCCACCAGAGAAGTCCCTGAGACAACTCCTTAAAAATTTTTTTGGGGACAGGGAGCAGAGAAATTGGGTAGAATCAGGAGTCAAGGTAGTTTTTTTGTTGTTTGTTAAGATAGAAACCAGAACATATTTGTACAAAGATGGAAATGACCCCGTAGAAAAAGAGAAATTGATGAGGTAGGAGCAAGAAAGGATAACTGGTGGAGCAAAGTTCTTGAGAAGGAGTGAGGAGACAGGATCTAGAATACAAATGGAAGGGTTGCCTTTAATGGTAGCAAGGCCTTGGCATCATGAAGAGGAGGATGAGGAACTGAGAAGCCAGGATATTGGATGGAAAATGTAGATAACATTTTGAAGAATAAATAGTGGAAGAAAGGATTTCAGTGAGCCATGAACAAATGAAGGGGGAGTTAACAGGGATCAGTAGGTGACAGCATGTTGGTGTGGTGGCAGCTGGCATTAACGTTAAAAGAACTTGGGTTTTGTGTGTTTTTAAAAAATATTTATTTGTTTATTTGGCTGCGCTGGGTCTTAGCTGCAGCATGTGGGATCTAGTTCCGGAATCGAACCCAGGCCCCCTGCATTGGGAGCGTGGAGTCTTAACCACTGGACCACCACAGAAGTCCCAAGCTTGGGTTTTTGAAGGAGGAAGGAAGGGAAATGATTTGGGGGCAACAAGAGCAGTTGGTTTGAAGATAAGAATACCTGTGAGAGGAAAAATAATCTCCTGTACTTGAAAAGTTGTAAGGGAGGTAGTTTTGCTGGGCGACAAACCAGTTTTCAGTTGGAAGAGGAAGTGGATGGAACATTTAGAGAAGAGGTTAAGAATAGAGGAAATGGCTGATAAAGATGTTGAAATCTGAAGGGTGGAGTGAAATGGTTAGGATGATTGGTAAAGAGCAGAGTACTGAATCAGATTAATAGAAGTAGAGAGTACCATGGAGATGCTAATCAGGGTAATGGTGGATGACCTGGAGGCTACCGGTTGTGACTGAGTGAAAAGGATTATAGAGCATGATGGAATTAACTTTTTGTAATCTCTAGGAGTGGAAGGGAAGGTGAGTAAGCTGTTTAAGATGAGTAATATAGAGAGCTACACAAACTGTTGTCTCTTGCAGGTCTTGTGTTATGGAGGGTACTGAACTAGAATTGCTAATATTTCACTTAGGTTTTTTGCATTTAGTTATAAAATATGGTCTACAGATATCCTTCCAGCATTACAATTATTAGGGTTTAATAACAGGGTTATGATTATCTTTCAAAACAAGCTGGGATTTTTTTCTAAGTGTTTTTACACTCTGGAACCATCTGGTGTAGTAGTGCATTTTGACGTAGGATATATCTTTGATTACATTTTCAATTTAATTGATCTAGTCAGACTTGCTACATTTTCAGGTGATTTAATTTATTTTTAAAAATTTATTTATTTACTTTAGGCTGCGTTTGGGTCTTTGTTGCTGTGCGTGGGCTTTCTCTAGTTGCGGCGAGCAGGGCCCACTCGTTTTGGTGCGCGGGCTTCTCATTGCGGTGGCTTCTCTTGTTGCGGAGCACGGGCTCTAGGCTCGGGGGCTACAGTTGTTGTGGTGCGCAGGCTCAGTAGCTGTGGCTTGCGGGCCCTAGAGCGCAGGCTCAGTAATTGTGGCACACAGGCTTAGTTGCTCCGCGGGATGTGGGATCTTCCCGAAGCAGGGCTTGAACCCGTGTCCTGCATTGGCAGGCGGATTCTTAACCATTGCGCCACTAGGGAAGCCCTACCTACTGTATTTTTATTTTTATTTATTTTTGGCTGCGTTGGGTCTTTGTTGCTGTGTGCGGGCTTTCTTTAGTTGCGGCGAGTGGGGGCTACTCTTCGTTGCGGTGTGCGGGCTACTCATTGCGGTGGCGTCTCTTGTTGCGGAGGGCGGGCTCTAGGCGCACGGGCTTCAGTAGTTTTGGCACGCGGGCTCCGGAGTTGTGGCTTGCGGGCTCTAGAGCACAGGCTCAGTAGCTGTGGTGCACAGGCTTATTTGCTCCGCGGCATGTGGGATCTTCCCGGATCAGGGCTCGAACCCGTGTCCCCTGCATTGGCAGGCAGATTCTTAACCACTGCACCACCAGGGAAGTTCCAGGTGATTTTATTTATATGTTTATTGGCATAAGGATTTTTTTCTATTTGTATTTCTTGTCACATGTGAAAAAATGAACATTTTCCCCATACCCAGTTCAGAACTAGTATCATTCCATTTGAAATAACTCCAAGGCTGTAGAGGAAAGGGCACCCAGGAGAGCTGATGGTGATGTGGCCCAAAACTGGAAGAGTGAACTTTGATTCACGACAAGAACGTGTGCTGTTGAGAACATACCAATCTGCCCACTCTGAGGCTTATTTTAATGCCGTTGAAGTCCGTGCAAAGGTTTTAGCGCTTAGACTGTAACCTACTGGAGGAAGACAGGAGAAGATAACCGAACTGTTGGAGCACTGGAGCGCTGGGTAGTTTTTGTAAGCTATTTTCTGATCCCGCCTAAGGAGGAAAATGCTGCACCCAGGGCTCGTCGGAAAAAGTACTACTTTTAACAAAAGCTGAAAAGATGTTTAAAAAAACAGTTAAGCCTTTTAAGTCTCCGACATACCCAGGTATATGAAACGAGACTGTGCAGCCGATAGTGGAAATTTCCCAAGTTTTCTTAACACAAACTGGATTTGCTCTCTCAACTCCCGGTCGGATCCATCCCACCGAAATCCAGTTCAGCTGTGGCATGCCTTTTCCAGCCTCTTCGCAAACCACCTTCCGAAGTGAGGTTTCCCGCCATTTAACTTCAAGAAATGAAGGTCTTTCCTCCCAGATTCTCTACACTCGTGGGAGGCCCAAGCCCACACAAGGCGAGCAGCGGAATGCCCAGGGCAGCAGACTGCATCATGATCCCCGGGATTGAGCAAAAAGGTGACATCAAATTGGTAGATAAGCGTTTAGCACCCGCCGAAAAGTGGGAGGGCGAAAACACCCACTGCAAAGCGAAAGCCAGCCAGGTCGCGCGCGGGCCCCGCGCCCACGGTGGGAGGAGGGAGGGCGGCCGTTGCGGGGAGGAGCGAGGGTTGAGGGCGGAGGGCGGGTTCGCTCCAACTCGACTCCGGATTGGTCGGGCCCAGAGAGCCGAGTGACGTCAGCCGGGAAGAACGTCTGATTTGTGTGGTGGGCGCGGGCAGCCGGCGGAGGCGCATTGCGCAGACGCAGCTGGTCTGCTCCTTTCCCCCTGGCGCTTCTGCCCAGCTCTGGCGGACAAGTCTCGACATCGTGCACCCCCCCCACCTCCGGGACCGCTCCCTCCCCCTTCTCGGCGTAGTCGAAGATAAACAATAGTTAGCCGGCGAGCGCCGAGTGTATATCCCGCCGCCGCATTCGGCGGGCTGCGTGGGACCGGCGGGATCTTGGCCAGCCTGCCATGGCGGGGCTGTACTCTCTGGGAGTGAGCGTCTTCTCAGACCAGGGCGGGAGGAAGTACATGGAGGACGTTACTCAGATCGTGGTGGAGCCCGAGCCCACGGCTGAAGAAGAGCCCTCGTCGCGGCGGTCTCTCTCTCAGCCGTTGCCTCCGCAGCGGTCACCGCTGGCTCTTCCTGGCGGCGAAATCTCGGGGAAAGGCCCGGCGGTGGCAGCCCGAGAGGCTCGCGACGCGCCGCCGGACGCCGGGGCCTCGCCGGCTCCCGGCTGCTGCTGCCGCCGCCGTTCCTCGGTGGCCTTTTTCGCCGTGTGCGACGGGCACGGCGGGCGGGAGGCGGCACAGTTTGCCCGGGAGCACTTGTGGGGTTTCATCAAGAAGCAGAAGGGCTTCACCTCTTCCGAGCCGGCGAAGGTGTGCGCTGCCATCCGCAAAGGCTTCCTCGCTTGTCATCTCGCCATGTGGAAGAAACTGGGTAAGTTCCTCGGCTTGTTTGGCGCCCGCCTCTTTTTCAGGCAGTTTGGGGCCTTTTATAGCGCCAGTCCCGTGGTCCCCCAGCACGGAGAGCGCTCTCAGTGTCAATCGATGGGAGGGAAGACTTCTCTGGGTCTCAGCGCTCTTTCCACGGTGGAGGTGCGGGCAAACAAAGTGGCGTTGGGAAGGATAGGATTGTTGTCTCCCTTCAAACGCTCCTCGCTTTACTTCCCTCCCGCCCCAAGGATCAATGGGGAGTAGTCCTCTCCCTTCGAGACTTCACTTTGGCGGCCGCCAGCGGAAACGTGTTTGAAACCTGGAGCCAGATTTTGGCCAAAAGATGAACTGAAGACACGTTGCTATCTGGGACAGGCGAAGGAAGCGGGAGGTGGCAAAAATTAGACGAGATCGGGTGCGTTCAGGGTTGTATGGATGTAGACAAGACGGCAAAAATTAGAGTGTTTCCTTCCGATCTGTCATAATTTCGCTCTTGAAGGACTTGTCCCTGTCGGTTGCCTCCTACTGGTGGTGTCAGTCCTCCAGAATTGATCCTGGGTGGCTGGTAGTTGGAGTAAACTTTTGGATAATTCAGAAAGGCTAAAAAGTTATCATCTAGCGACTTAAAGTCTTGGAAGGAATTCGCTGTGGTGGTCATGAAATGTTTCTAAGATCTTTATGCTTGTACGGCTTATGAAAAACAAAAGCGCAGAATGCGTTCCTACCGCTTAAACTGGCCGGGTTAAGGC
>NW_020174560.1:6951413-6957032 GCF_003031525.2 Neophocaena asiaeorientalis asiaeorientalis | reverse complement strand
CGCCCTTTGGTAGTTGACTTAGCTAATTGCTGTCAGGTCGTTCTCCACAGTTCCTAGTTAAAAGTACTTGCAAATTGTAGCTGCCCGTCAAAGAAGCAAGAGGTAAGGAATTACTGATGTGCCAAAAGGAGAGACCTTCATTTCTAAAAATTTGGTGTAGTTGTAGTTTCATCTAAGCTTTAAGTGTTCTCTAAAGCAGACTATGTTCCTGTACCCAACATATGTTATCATACAGAGTTATAATTGCTTACCCATTGCTGTGAATGAATGGTCTGAATCTTTTTTTTAGAGAAAAGGTAATACTACTTCTGTCGTTTTAAAAGTCCTGTGGTTTATGGAAGAATAGTGTTGCTTTATTTTCAGCAGAGGGACAGACGTAGAGAAGAGTGTAAAGGTTGGTTAAATACAGAACATTTTAAAAAGGTATTGTCATAGAGTTGTAGAGTAGCTTCTTTCAAAGTCTGTTTTCTATTTGCCTGGCTTTCTGCCAGGAATTATTTGATTGACTCATAGAACAACCAGCCCACCGGTGGGAGGCGTTTTCCATCCAATCCCAGAGGTCCCTATTACGGATTTGTTTTGTTTTTGTGTAGGCAGAGCACAGCTGAAAGCACCAGCAGTATATTCCAGAAATTTGTCATTTCATTGCTTGCAGGGCAAGTAGGAGTGGACAGCAAGACAAGATAGAGGAAGATTAGACACAAAGAACAATTTAGAGTCCTGTTTATTTTGCAGCACACTTGGGGCAAGGTGAATTTGCCATATGTTTTCATTAAAAGGATAAAGTATAAACCCTGTTACTTGAACTTGGCTCACGGGCTTAGTTGCTCCACGGCATGTGGGATCCTCCCAGACCAGGGCTCAAGCCCATGTCTCCTGTGTTGGCAGGCGGATTCTTAACCACTGCACCACCAGGGAAGCCCATTGAACATATTTTTAATAAAGCAGAAACCATGCTGTTAAATGTGAATGTATATGTTTTTTGACATATATGTACTTTTTGAACCAAGATTTATACACCAAATGTTAAAGTTTGCTTTGTTGCACAGTTAACCTCGTACTCCATCATCAAAACTTGAATTAAAAAAAAAAAAAAGAGTATGCTGAGTATATGGAAGTCTTGACACAGGAAACTCCCTGTGTCAAGTTTCCACTTTTGTAGTTCTCATTTGGTTATTGTAGTGGTTCTCAAACTTTTTGCTTTCAGAACCCTTTGTACTCAAAAATGATTTAGGGTCCTAAACAGCTTTTGTTTATGTGGGCTACATCTATCATATTTACTGTTTGAGAAGTTAGAACTGAGAAATTTAAAAAATATTTATTAATCTATTAAAAATAAACTTATTGTATGTTGACATTTTTAAGTGAAAAATCAGTTTTTCCCCCAAATAAGAAATATTGGAATAAGAAATATTCTCATCTCTGCCTCTGCATTCAGTCTGTTATGCTATGTTTTCTGGTGAAGTATGTAAAGGAAAGGCAGTCTCACACACATACATAGTAGGAAAAGGGAGGAATAGTTTGTCTTTTCAGATAGTTGTGGATATTCTATACCGAAGTGATAGTTTCTTAAGACTAGTCAAAATAGAATCTGAAACCTCATCAATGAACTTTTCTATTTTTACATTAAGAGCCATTGGTCTCCCTTGCACTTTGAATCAATATTTTACCCATGTGTGATTTTGTGACATGGTGCATTAGTCATTTGGAAAATAATGGTTCACTGAATTACGCAGCTCTTCCAAGTATTGATGCATTTCATTATACAATATTAAAGTATCCACATTTGTTAATATCACTAATCTCTTCAGAAAAGTCTTAAGATTGGGAAGTTATTACGTTCATTGTAGTGGACACACATATTCTAAAATACGAGGTTTTGGGATTTCACTGGCAGTCCAATGCAGGGCATGTGAGTTTGATCCCTGGTGGGGGAACTAAGATCCCTTATGCCACATGTTACTACAGCCTAAATAAATAAATAAGACGTCTTAAGCAGCAGCTAGAAATTTATCACTGGCAAAAAATACTGTCAGTTGTTTCTCTTGAAATGAAGAACTCACTGTTCATTTTGAAGAAAATGTACACTAAATGGCCAAGTCTTCTTCTTCTTCTTCTTTTTTTTTTTTTGGCCACACCATGTTGCTTGCAAGATCTCAGTTTCCCGACCAAGGGACGCGGCAGTGAAAGGCCAGAATCCTAACCACTAGGCCATCAGGGAACTCCTTGTCCAAGTCTCATTAACCCATTTTATCAGTCTTTCAAGTAAAAATGATGGTCTGAGAAAATGTGGCTACTTCACTTCATTTCATAACTCACACAATCACAAGTGCTTTTCCTTTATACAGCCCTAGTATGTAACAGAAGTCTATTATTCATGCTTCTCTTCTTGTCATACAGAATGTTAAAAAGACATGTATTCATGGGTGGAAGTTTAATAAAATTAATTTTTATTGCATCATCAAGGATATTATTTTTTAAATTTATTTATTTATTTATTTTTGGTGTGTTGGGTCTTCGTTTCTGTGCGAGGGCTTTCTCCAGTTGAGGCAAGCGGGGGCCACTCTTTATCGCGGTGCGCGGGCCTTTCACTATCGCGGCCTCTCTTGTTGTGGGGCACAGGCTCCAGAGGCGCAGGCTCAGTAGTTGTGGCTCATGGGCCCAGTTGCTCCACGGCATGTGGGATCCTCCCAGACCAGGGCTCGAACCCCTATCCCCTGAATTGGCAGGCAAATTCTCAACCACTGTGCCACCAGGGAAGCCCATCAAGGACATTCTTAAGTTAAACTGGTTTGCTTGTATTGTTTAGCCTCCATGTGTTTGTATTTTTTACAGATCTTTTCCTGTAATTGATATCTAGTCTCATAGCGTTGTGGTCGCAAAAGATCCTTGATACGATTTCAATTTTCTTAAATTTACCAAGGCTAGATTTGTGACCCAAGATATGATCTCTCCTGGAGAATGTTCCATGAGCACTTGAGAAAAATGTGTATTCTGTTGTTTTTGGATGGAATGTCCTATAAATATCAATTAAGTCCATCTTGTTTAATGTATTATTTAATGCTTGTGTTTCCTTATTTATTTTCATTT
Organism: Neophocaena asiaeorientalis asiaeorientalis; assembly: GCF_003031525.2. Classification (NCBI taxonomy): domain Eukaryota; kingdom Metazoa; phylum Chordata; class Mammalia; order Artiodactyla; family Phocoenidae; genus Neophocaena; species Neophocaena asiaeorientalis. The sequence continues at coordinate 6,953,942 of NW_020174560.1, read as the reverse complement.
GGGATGATCTGTCCATTGGTGAAAGTGGGGTGTTAAAGTCGCCTACTATGATTGTGTTACTGTCAATTTCCCCTTTTATGGCTGTTAGTATTTGCCTTATGTATTGAGGTAGGGAGCGCAGAGTCTTAACCACTGGACCGCCAGGGAAGTCCCCTAAGCCCTTCTTGATTTATTTAATTAACATTGAGCCTGACCTCTCTAGCTTTGTTCTAGTGCTTGTGTACTCTTGCCAAATAAAAAAGGAAAACTTAATTTATCCAAAAATTTTTATATGACTATTTTTGTCTTGAGGCCAGGGGATTTGATAAATATAGCATGGAGTGAGAGAGTATGTGAGTATATCCTTTTGGGTTTTTTTTGGCCGTGCCATGCGGCTTGTGGGATCTTAGCTCCCTGACCAGGGATAGAACCTGGACCCCTAGCAGTGGAAGCGGGGAGTCCTAACCACTGGACCGCCAGGGAATTCCCAACATATCCTTTTTTAAAAGTAATTTTTTTCATATTTTTATTACTTCTTGATCTTAAGTTACAGTATGTGTGTGATTTATGTATTTTCTTATGTCTGGATTTACTGTTCTTGTGTTATGCTTGCCTTCTAAGCAATAATGTTTCAGAGTTTGTGTGTGCTTCTTTAGGTTTATTCATTTGAAATAATGTTCTTATCCTTTTCGTTTGATAGTTCAGAGAAGATAGTGAACAACATGCAGCTTTTATTCCACTGAGCCAAAGTTCATTGACTTATGTTATCAAGAGAGCCATTAGAAAGATAACGACATACTCTTGAAATAAATGTAGTGTGATCTCTGATGTGATTATAGGAAATTTGCCACAGTATTTGTAAAGGAAGATGAAATATGGGACGTTTTGTTTTTTTAATTTGTTCAAATGAAAATCAGAGCATCTACTTAAAAGAATATGGCCAAATGAATGAATTATGAAGAAGCTGGTCCTAACCTAAATTGTTGGTTCTCGTTTTGGCACATAGTTTCCATTATCTTAAGTTTAAAGACAGAGACGGAGACAGACAAATGCAGAAGAGGGGTGGAAGGGGTAAAGGGAAAGACAGGAAAAGCCAGATAGAACTAAACTGGAAGAAAACCTTTATTAAATCATAGAATTTTAAACCTGTATCTTTATTATAGTTTGATATTTCTCAGTTTTTACTGTCAAGGACCTTCACCCTCTCACACATCACATGTTCCGAATGAGTTTGCCATATTTATCAAGTACCAGTTTTTTCCATTTTTGTTAATCAGTCATTACTTTCAATCACTATTAGATAATCTCTGCTACATGTTGTTGCATATATCGATAGTTCATTCCTTTTTTTATTACCGAGTAGTATGCGGTTGTCTAGATGTACCACAATTTGTTTATCCATTCACCTATTTTATACACACACACACACACACACACACACACACACCCATATACATACATACATACATACATACATACATACATACATACATATATATATATATATATATTTAGGCTGCGTTGGGTCTTCTTTGCTCCACACGGGCTTTCTCTAGTTGCAGTGAGCGGGGCCTACTCTTCGTTGCTGTGTGCGGGCTTCTCACTGTGGTGGCTTCTCTGTGGAGCACAGGCTCTAGGTGTGCGGGCTTCAGTAGTTGTGGCACACGGGCTCAGTATTTGTGGCTCGCGGGCTCTAGAGCACAGGCTTAGTAGCTGTGGTGCACGGGCTTAGCTGCTCCGTGGCATGTGGGATCTTCCTGGACCAGGGCTCAAACCCGTGTCCCCTGCATTGACAGGCGGATTCTTAACCACTGCGCCACCAGGGAAGCCCTCCATTCCCCTATTGATGGGCATTTGGATTGTCTACAGCTTTCGGCTATTACAAATAAAGCTGTGATGTAAAGCTTTTCTTTACAGAAGTCCACTAACAAATGTAGAAGGAATGGGAACTTCCCTGGTGGTACAGTGGTTGAGACTCCACGCTCCCAATGCATGGGGGCCTGGGTTTGATCCCTGGTCAGGGAAGTAGATCCCACATGCATGCTGCAACTAAAAGATCCTACATGCCACAACTAAGACCCAGTGCAGCCAAATAAACAAATACATATATTTTTTTAAATGTAGAAGGAATGATAGAACTCGAAAATCTCATTTAGTAACCATGATAATAGTTGATTCAGCCAAGAAACATCAATAAATGTTACAACTAGTAGGTAAAACTTTGAGGAACAGCTATATTACTTTCCTAGAGGTGCTGTAACAAATTAGCACAAATTGGGTGCTTAAAACCACAGGAATTTATTCTCTCATGGTTCTGGAGGCCAGAAGTCTGAAATCCAGGTGTCAGCAGTGTTGATTCCTTTTTGGAGGTTCTGAGGGAGAATCTGTTCCATGCTCTCCCCTAGGTGGCTGGCAGCAATCCTTGTCATTTCTTGGCTTGTAGATGCATCACCCAGTCTCCACTGTCTTTATATTGCCTCCTCTGTGTCTTCTCCCCTGCTCTTCTCTTTTTTTTTTTTTTTTTTTTTTTTTTTTTGGTCGGGGGCCTTC
>NW_020174560.1:6933831-6951248 GCF_003031525.2 Neophocaena asiaeorientalis asiaeorientalis | reverse complement strand
TTTTTTTTTTATGGTACGCGGGCTTCTCACTGCTGCGGCCTCTCCCGCTGTGGAGCACAGGCTCCGGACGCACGGGCCCACCCGCTCCGTGGCACATGGGATCCTCCCGGACCGGGGCACGAACCCACATCCCCTGCATCGGCAGGCGGACTCCCAACCACTGCGCCACCAGGGAAGCCCCCTTGCTCTTCTCTTTTAAGGACACTTGTCTTTGGACTTAGGGCCTACTCTAATCCAGGGTGATCTCTTCTTAAGATCTTTAACCTAATTGCATCTGCAAAGATCCTTTTCCCAAATAAGGTCACATTCAGAGGTTGTGGGTGAGCATATCTTTTATTAAAGTTGGGGGGGGCACCACTCAACCCACTCCAAGGATATTTATGTCGTCTCAGATAATCTCCTTATGCACACTTATTAATTACAAAAGGAAAAGGATTATAGGGGGAAACCTGGTAGACAGCACCTTAATCAAGTGATCAAGAGTATCATCACTTTTAACGGGACAAATTGAAATTGTATACTGCCTGCAGGGAGAAGATCATATTTAATACTTCTGTGATATTCCTGCCAAAAATGTGTAATCTGATTACAAACAGGAGGAAACATGAAACAAACCCAAACTGTGAGACATTCTTGAAATGACTGGCCAAGTACTAAAAAGCATCAAGGAAACACTGAGGAATTGTTCCAGATTGGAAGAGAATAAAGATAAATAAAGATACATGATAAGTAAATATAACAAGGGATCCTGAATTTTATTCTTTTACTATAAAGAATATTGTTAGGATAGTTGATGTAATTTGCATGAAATATATGGATTAGATGGTTGTATAGTATTAATGTTAATTTCCTGATTTTCATGGTGTATTGTAGGAGTTAGATACTATAATAGTATTTGGGAGTGACGGTAGATTTTGTTGGCAGTTTGCTTTCTATTGGTTCAAGAAAAAAATTCTTTGGATTATTCCTAGGGAAAAAAGTAAACCTGAAGAAGCAGGCCTCAGATCAGAAACCTTGGATACCTCCAGGAATCTAGGTAGCAGTTTCACCAGAGCCCTGCTGCTGGATGCATACCAGGCTATATTTATTTGTTTCAGTACAGAGAATAAATCAGAAACTTGGCAGTAGCATTTGGAATCACCATTTGATTATAATTCCCTGTCATTTTCCAAGAGCTATCAGACTTTTGCAGTGGTCAAATTATAGACTGGAATATATCGGATCACCACCTCAGCTCATGTTTTAATGGTGACACCAATCTTCGTTATGCTTTGAGAGATGTGATAACGCTTTTAATTTTCTCTTTTGGAAGAGAGTATCATTGGTGGTCTTGCACTTGGCCTTTTCTACCCTAATAGGCTTTCGACCAATCAATGAAGAGCTATGTCGGGAAGCTATTAGTTGCTGAGGTTATTTGGGGACCAAACTAGCTGTGGCATAGGTTTGGGATTCCATTGGTTCTGAGGTGGACTGGATTGAAAGTCCTATTTAGTACCTGATCTCCATGAACCTTATGTCTTATCAGTGGACTGTGGCTGTGTTTTGTAGCCCCAGAATTATTATCTTAGAGCCATCGTTCAGTAGTTTCTCAATGTTGTGGGTATTTCTTTTTCCTTGGTGTATAGCTACATGTGAAAATGGCCACATATCGCTTTGAAGAAGGTTAACAATTCTTTAAACGTGGAAGATTTTCTTTTTGTTTTGTTTTCTGTTTTCTGTGAAAGACCATTCTGCAGATCCAATTTTTCTTCTGCCCTGTTGTCAGTGAGGTAACTGTACCAGATTTTCTTTGGGTAATTAACTGCTCCTATCTGATCTCTGTCACCTCAGGTTCTCCCATCCACAGAGATCAGGGAGCCCATTTTCATTGCAGCCTCTTCCCTTAGTATTTCTTGCCTAGAGATAAGAGTCAGTAAAATGGGTTTAAAAGATTTTAGTGTACCATATATAAAATAGACAAACAATAAGGATTTACTGTATAGCACAGGGAATATATTCAATATCTTGTAATAACCTATAATGGAAAATAATAATAATTTAAAAAAAGAACATATAGGGACTTCCCTGGTGGTCCAGTGGTTAAGGCTCCGCGCTTCCAGGCTTCCTTGGTGGCGCAGTGGTTAAGAATCCGCCTGCCAACGCAGGGGACACGGGTTTGAGACCTGGTCTGGGGAGATCCCACATGCCGCGGAGCAACTAAGCCGGTGCGTCACAACTACTGAGCCTGCGCTCTAGAGCCCGCGAGCCACAACTACTGAAGCCCACATGCCATAACTACTGAAGCCTGTGCGCCTAGACCTGTGCTCTGCAACAAGAGAAGCCCTCGCAATGAGAAGCCCCGGCTCGCCGCCACTAAAGAAAGCCCGCACACAGCAACGAAGGCCCAACACAGCCAATCAAGCAAGCAAGCAAGCAAGCAATAAACAAACAAATAAATAAATAAATAAAATCTATTTAGGAAAAAAAAAAAGAATCTGCCTGCCAATGCTGGAGACACGGGTTCAAGCCCTGGTCCAGGAAGATCTCACATGCCACGGAGCAACTAAGCCCGTGCGCCACAACTACTGAGCCTGTGCTCTAGAGCCTGCGAGCCACAACTACTGAAGCCCGTGCACCTAGAGCCTGTGCTCCGCGACAAGAGAAGCCACCGCAATGAGGAGGCTGTGCACCGCAACTTAGAGTAGCCCCCTCTCGCCACAAATAGAGAAAGCCCGCACACAGCAGCGAAGACCCAACGCAGCCCCCCCCCACCCCGCAAAAAAAAAGTAATAATAAAAAATTAAGGAAAAAAAAGGACTCCGCGCTTCCACTGCAGGGGGCACCGGTTCAATCCCTGATGGGGGAACTAAGATGCCACATGCCGTGTGGCTTATATATATATATATATATATATAGCCAAATCACTTTTTTTTATAACAATGATTTTATTTCAATTTATTTTATTTATTTTTGGCTGCACTGGGTCTTCATTGCTGCACACAGGATTTTTCTAGTTGTGGCGAGAGGGGACTACTCTTTGTTGTGTTGTGCAGGCTTCTTATTGCAGTGGCTTCTCTTGTTGCGGAGCACGGGATCTAGGCGTGCAGGATTCAGTAGTTGTGGTTCGTGCGCTCTAGAGTGCAGTCTCGGTAGTTGTGGTGCACGGGCTTAGTAGCTCCGAGGCATGTGGGATCTTCCCAGACCAGGGCACGAACCTGTGTCCCATGCATTGGCAGGCAGATCCTTAACCACTGCGCCACCAGGGAAGTCCCCTAGTCTTTGTTTTAATGACTTATGCACATTTCCTAAAGGATACTTATGTCAGAGTTCATATACTATCTGATACTGTCTTTTTAATATGCTCCTAGTTTTAAGTCATTTTTTTTAATTAAAAGATTAAAATGTAAAGTAGAAAACAAGAAAGGCTAACTAAGGAAGACAAATTAAAGAGGTAGGTTCCTTAATATATAAATTTACTGCAGTTTCAATCAGAACCTCCACAGGGTTTGTTTTTTAATTTTACAAGTTGCTTCTGAAGTTCATATGGAAAAATACTTAAGAGAATATTGAAAAAGAAGAATAATTGGCGGATACTTAAACTCCCTATTATTAAAAAGCACCATAAATAGATTAGTAGGATGAGTTCAGAAATAGATCTGAGGCAAAATGTAACATATGATAAAAGGTGACATTTCAAATGAATAGGGAAAGCATGGATTATTCAGTATTTTTAGATCATTGCGGAATTTCTTTCATAATATGTTAGTGCTTTTGACAAAAAATGTGATTTAAATATTAACATCGCTTTGAATATCCTTTTTATTTTTAGCTCTTTTTCTCCTTTTTCATCTCGTTTTAGGTGCTTTTTGCAAACAGCTAAATTACTTGTATGCTGTAGGTAAATTTTATTTTCTGAATGTGGTTAAGAACCCTTGTTTCTGGGAGTTCACCTCGTTTGCATTTATTATGATAATAGATTTCTTTTTCAGGTTCTTAGCTACAGAAAACCATGTTTTCTAGTTTTTTTTTTTTTAAAGGAACAAAAATGTTTTAGCAAGAGCTACAGTTAACCCATAAAATAATTGAAAGGGCTAAAGAAACATACACCATATTCTATGCTGGGCTTCTGGAAATGACGTCTGTAACCAGACTGCAAAACTGCATGGGCTAGGGAGCTGTCTGCTGTGATCTGTGTTTGTAAAATTGAAGCCTTCTTCCTGCTGCTTGTTTTTCTTTTAACTTAAAAAAGGTGTGAAATATAACATAGCATGCATACATAAAAGGCCATAAAACATAAATGTACACTTTAATAAATAATCATAAAATGAATACCATCCAGTTACAAAAGAGAACATTGCCTGTACACCAGAAGCCCCTGTATGCCCTTTCTGATCTCATATTTCTGTCTTCCCCCAAGAGGCAAACACAAGCTTGACTTTTGTGATTATAGGTCTGTAGTGATTTACTTATTTTTCTTAATAGTTTTACCTCTTGTCTGTAAACATGATAGGTTTTTTTTTTCTGAAGAAAATCATGCTGAATGTATTCTTTTATCTCATCCTTCTTGTAAGATTCTCACCCATTATATGTAGTATAGTCTGTTGTTATGTTGAAGGACATTTAAGCTGTTGCCCGTTTTTAGTCCATATGAACAGTGCTGGTATGAACATTCATATGTATTGTGTGTCATGAATTTATGCTGTATACCAATGGGTAGTGAGTAGTCAAGAGTATACATATCTTCACCTTTACCATATAATGCCTAGATGTTTTCTAAAGTAGTTGTACCAGTTTATACTCCTACCAGTAGTTGATGATAGAACATGTTACTCCACATTCTTAACTTAACTCTTGTCAAACTTTAATTTATGCAGCAATCTGATAATTATGTTGTGGTATCTCATTATGGCTTTTATTTATTTATTTATTGAGTTATTTATTTATGGCTGCGTTGGGTCTTCATTGCTGAGCACTGGCTTTTCTCTAGTTGCAGCGAGCAGGGGCTACTCTTCATTGTGGTGCGCAGGCTTCTCATTGCAGTGGCTTCCTTTGCACGGGCTCTAGGCGCACGGGCTTCCATTGCACGGGCTCTAGGCGCGCGGGCTTCAGTAGTTGTGGCTCGCGGGCTTCAGTAGTTGTGGCTCACGGGATTTAGAGCGCAGGCTCAGTAGTTGTGGCACACGGGTTTAGTTGCTCCGCGGCATGTGGGATCTTCCCGGACCAGGGCTCGAACCCGTGTCCCCTCCATTGACAGGCAGATTCTTAACCACTGTGCCACCAGGGAAGTCCTCATTATGGCTTTTAATTTGTATTTCCGTGATGACTAAAGAAGCCAAACACCTCTGCATGCTTTTTGGCTTTTTGGATTTCCTCATTTGTAAAAGCCTGTTCAGGTCCTTTATCCGTTTTTCTATTGAGTAGTCTTCTTGATGTGATTTGTTTTAGCATTTTATATATTCTGGATACTATTCTTTTGGTGTGTATATATTACAAATATATCATCTTCCATTCTGTGAGTTGTCTTTTCACTCTAGTAATCATATCTTTTGATGAACAAAAATTCTTAATTTTGATGGTAGTACAACTTCACAGTCATTTTCTTATATGGCTAGTCCATTCTTTGTCTTTCGGAAATCCTTCCCCACCTTGAGATCGTAAATGTACTTTCTTGTGCATTATCTAAGCACTTTAGCTTTGCTTTTCACGTTAGGTCTTTGATGTACCTGGAATTGATTTTGTGTGTGCGTGTGTGTGTGTTTGGCATCAGGGACCCAAAGTTGTTGTTGTTGTTTTTTTATAATTTTATCCCAGTTCCATTTATTGACTGTCCTTTCTCCACTGTTCATATATCAAGTGTCTGAATATGCATGGATCTGTCTCTGTGCTCACTGTTGTATTTGTTCACTGGCTTACAACTTTTCCATACAGGTCTTATTAGAGATTTGTTAGCATTGTTGGCAGATATATCACACCTTTCGCTGTTATTGTGAATGGGATCTTTTTTCTTTAAGTTACGTTTTGTAATTTTTTGTTGCTGTTTTACAAAAATAGAATTCATATTTTATGTAACTACTTATATCCAGTAGCCTTATTGAACTTTATCAATGCCAGTAATCTATCCACAAATGTTTTCTTTAGGGCCTTTTTTTTTGGCGACTCCACTTGGTGCCTCTCAGGCTGGTTGCTTTTCTTAAATACATAATGGTGATAACAACAAAAACTAATGTTTATTGAGTACTAACTATGTGTCTGGTGCTGTTGCTGATAGTTTTACATGTGTATATGCCTGTGTGTGTGAATTTCTAGCTTCATCAATATTGGTAGCTGTTCTGGTTTCCCTTAGCATTTGTGAAGGTCATTATTTCGTATACTGCAAGCAACCCTCTGTTGTGAGTGACAGGTCACTCTGGAGGATGGGTTCCATCTGTGGGATGGGATGGAATGGGGAGATGCACTGTAGTGTTCAAGAGGTGGCTTTTCAGCATATATAATATTGGAAAAGAAAAGAACTAGTTAGCCCAAATATATTAGAGAAGGCTTGTGGCTATAAAAGTTGTGTGGCACCCGTCCATTTGGGGAGGGGGCTTATTTCTTCTACCACATCCCCTTTGAGACCCTGTTGTCCCTATCAGCTGATGTACCACTTTTCTTAAAAGAGAGGTATTATAGTTACTGGCATCTCAGGAACTTAAATGTTTCACTTTTTACCATGCAGGGAGTTTAGGCACTGACCTAGCTCCTGCAGTTTTAAATGAATCTGCCAGGCTTCTACCATCCATTCCTGACTTCAGCCTTTGCCACTGCCTCTGAGTTTGAACTTTTCTGGAACTCTGTTAATGGGGAATACTGATGTACTGCCTCCTTTACTGACTGTGCTTTTTCCTTATGTTGGATTGCAAATTTTGCATTCTGATTTTTCCCTCAATCTAATTCCATTTGTTTAAAATTCCAGGAATTCCTCAGATTTTCTTATGACCCTTCTCTGTGTTTCATGACTGCTCTGGACTTTTTCTAATATTTATATTCTGTCCTTTCAGTAGGATTTTGGTGGGGAGAATATGTCAGTGTTTGGACTTAGTTTGCTGTCTTGAACTGTAACTTGTAGTTTAATATTACAGAATATTTCAGAATTTTAAATGATAGTGAATATAGTCAGTCAGTATAGGTTTTGGAATTAGGTATATGGGATCTTTGCCACTTAAAATACTTGAGTTATTTTGAGCAAATTTCTTAACCATTCAAAGTTTTGGTTTCCTCATCTGCAAAATGAAAATAATGGAACTAATCTTACCTATCACTTAGGTTTATTAGTATTATATGAGATAATACAATACATGTAAAGCTCTTAGTACAGAAAGTGGTATCCAGTAAGTGCTCAATAAATGTTATTTATTAGATTATGAATATTCAACAGTTGTTTTAAAAACAAATCCAGTAGCTTTTTCTGAAAATCTTCTTGAAGTGAAATTAATAAACAGATGATAAGCTGCTAGCAGTATGGTATCAAAACTTTTAACATATCCTTGCCACTAAATGTAATTAAGACTAAGACTTATGTGGAATTAGTAAATCTGTGCTGTAACATTTTTCTCCTAGGATCGGCTTGATGGTCGTAATATAATTGCATTATTTATAAAATTAATTTATTAATATGTGAATGAAGGGATTAATACAAGTCCTTCTTTAATAGCTTTCAAAATATTTTTCTTAAATATTTTCCTATGCTAATTCAAAATTTAACATGCTAATTCAGCATATGTTGGCATTTTTATTCTGCCACAGGATTAATGTATACACCTGAAAGAGTAAAATGTTTTATTTTTTATTACAGCAGAATGGCCAAAGACTATGACAGGTCTTCCCAGCACGTCAGGGACAACTGCCAGTGTGGTCATCATACGGGGCCTGAAGATGTATGTAGCTCATGTGGGTGACTCAGGGGTGGTTCTTGGAATTCAGGATGACCCAAAGGATGATTTTATCAGAGCTGTGGAGGTGACACAAGACCATAAGCCAGAACTTCCCAAGGAAAGAGAACGAATTGAAGGACTTGGTGGGAGGTAATTATTGTCCTATTTTGTCTTTCTTCTCTTGGTTCTATTTAGTCCTTTTCCGCTTTATTTACCAGATTGACCTACTCCTCCCTTTTAATGAAGTTACAGATTTTCAGTTTACCTGATGAAGTACTTATGTATGTTCATATTTATCTTATTATTTTGAATTGACTGTTTTATTTCTGATAATGGCTCCAAAGGGAAATAATATTTTAATATTATTAAATAATAATAATAATATAAATAATAATAATTTTGTTACTCAAGTAACAAAACATACAAGGATTTATTTAAAACCTTTTACATAAATACTGATCAGCATGCCCTTCAGAATCTGGACAGAGTAGCCCTTATAGTTCCAGAGTAGAACAATTTGATATTTATTTCTTTAGGCTGCGCTGGGTCTTAGGTCGTCTTTGTTGCGGCATGCATGCAGGATCTAGTTCCCCGATCAGGGATCGAACCTGGGCCCCTTGCACTGGGAGCTTCGAGTCCTACCCACTGGACCACCTACTCTGGGGAAGTCCCCCAGAGTAGAACAATTTGAATCTGTCTTTGGGAATAGAATTTTGTTAGAATTAGCTTTCAGTTTTTCCCTTTTATTTCTGAGTCATATATGCTGCAAACCTCTGTTTCAACTTATTGTCTCAATATGTATAGAGATAGTTTGTAAACTATGAACTGAATTTGACTTCAGCCTAATATTTTTATGCTACAAACTAAAATGTAAGATTATTCTAAAAATCAGAGGAATGAGTAACATAAGAAAATTTAAAAATTATTCCAATACTAATTTTTAAAAATCAAGGATGAAGGCAAGTTAAACAGAGTCTGGTGTTTTCTAAATAATCATTCTAACTCAAGTCTTACAATGATATTACTACTTGCCTCCTCTTTCTTGCTTTTTTTTTTTTTTTTTAAGAAGCCCCAGGTTTTTGTTGTTGTTTTTTTTCTTTTTGGCTGCATCGGGTCTTAGTTGCGGAATGCGGGATCTTTCATTATTGTATACGGGCTTCTCTCTAGTTATGGCACGGGCTCCAGAGCGGTGGGTGGGCTCTTTAGTTTGTGGCACGTGGCCTCTCTCGTTGAGATGCGCGAGCTCAGTAGTTATGGTGTGCAGGCTTAGTTGCCCCACAGCGTGTGGGATCTTAGTTCCCTGACCGGGGATTGAACCTGTGTCCCCTGCATTGGAAGGCAGATTCTTTACCACTGGATCACCAGGGAAGTCCCTCCTCTCTTTCTTGCTTTTTTTTTTTTTTTTTTGCGGTACTGGGGCCTCTCACTGTTGTGGCCTCTCCTGTTGTGGAGCACAGGCTCCGGACGCGCAGGCTCAGCGGCCATGGCTCACGGGCCCAGCCGCTCCGTGGCATGTGGGATCTTCCCGGACCGGGGCACGAACCCATGTCCGCTGCATCGGCAGGCGGACTCTCAACCACTGCACCACCAGGGAAGCCCTCTTTCTTGCTTTTATTAAATCAAAATGGTCTTTTTCAGAGAAATAATAAACTGAAGGAAAGAATTAACATCCTTAAACTACCAGGAGTTCAAAAGATAAGTAAGGAAAACACTAAAACTCTGCTGCCTTCAGATAGATGGGTAATGGAGAGGAAGTTTGAACAAAAACAGATTCTCAAAAGAATAGTATAAACGTTCGGAAAAATGTTTAACATTATTGAAATGAAATTATATTTTTTGCTGTTGGGTTAGCAATATTTTTGTTGTAATGGGTATCCTGTTGATAGGATTATATATTGGTATGACCTATACAAAATATAACACATACCACTAACTTTAAATGTATATAGACTCAGTAATTTAAGGAATCTACTCTAAAGAAGACATATGAAATGTGGACCAAAATATCTGAATGGAGCTATTGATTGCAGCTGTGTTTATTGACTGTTAATTTAGCTGAAAATAACTTGAAAGCCGAACAGCTGGAAAATGGTTAAGTACATTTAATATATATTCATAACATTGGATATGATATGAACATTAATTTTTATATGTAAATTTTTAAAAATCATGGTGTTATGAAGAATTTCAAACATAAAAGTAAAGGTAGGGGAATTCCCTGGCAGTAAAAAAAAAAAAAAAAAAAAAAAAGTAAAGGTGGAATAGTGTAATGAACTCCCATACATATGGGGAATTTTTCTTTAATATATGATTTTTTTCCCTGTTTCACTGAGAAATAATTGACATATATCAATTATATAAATTTAAGCCGTGCTACATGATGGTTTCGTTTACTTATATTGTGAAATGATTACCACAATAGGTTCAGCTAACATCCATTTTCTCATATAGATACAATAAATAGAAAAGAGAGAATAAAGGAAAAAAACGTTCTCCTTGTGATGAGAACACTTAGGATTTATTGTCTTTAAAACTTTCCTGTATATAATATAGCAATATTAACTATAGTCATCATGTTGTACATTACATCCCTAGTACTTATTTATCTTATAACTGGAAATTTGTACCTTTTGACCACATTCCTCCAATTCCCCCTTTCCCCTACCAGGAATTTTTAATAATATAGGAGAATGCTTATTGGTCACAATAAGCAGGATATAAAATTACATTGCTAACTCTTTGTCTCCATGGAGATTGTACAAATTTATACTTATATCATCAGGATACGTGGATGACCCTGACAACAGTTGATCATATCCAGTTGTACATTAAAAAAAGGCATCTTGGTGATGTTTTCATTTGCATTTATCTTGAGAAAGCTTGAATATCTTTTTATTTAAGAGCCATTTATACTTCCTTTTCTGTGTTTTTTTGTTTATATTCTTTGTTCATTTTGGGGGAGAGTAGTTAGCCTTTTTTGTATTAATGTGTAGGAGCCACTTAGACATTAGAGAATTTAGACTAATATAATCGATGAGTTTCAGATGTTGTTTTCACAGTTTGTGTTTTGATTCTGCTCCTGGAATATTTTTCCATGTGGCAGTTTATTTTAATGTAGTTAAATTGATCAATCTCTACCATTATGACTTTTGGGTTTTGTGCCATACATACAGTTCCTTCACTCTGAGGTTATTAAAAAGTCTTCTATATTTTCTTCTTGTACAGCAGTTATGAATACTTTGGTCTTAGGAACCCTTTACACTCTTAAAAATTAAGGCCCTCAAAGAGCTTTTTGTTTATTTGGGTTATATGTATTGATTCTACCATATTAGGAATTAAAATGGAGACATTTTCAAATATTTGTTAATTTATTGAAAAATAACAATGTTAGGCTCATTATTTGTTAATATAAAGAAAAATTTTAATGAAAAAATAGCTGTTTCCCCAAAACAAACATTTGAGAGGATTGGCATTGTTTTACATTTTTTAAAAGTCTTTTTATTGTCTCGCTTAATAGGTGACTGCTAGATTCGTGTATTTGCTTTTACATTCAATCTGTTGTGATAAGGTATTTTGGTTGTAGTATCTGAAGTAAAGTCTGGTTTTACACAGATTTATAGGTGGAAAATGGAGAGTATTTCAAAAGCTTTTCCATGTTTTGGGGGTATTCTTCTTTGATATTATTCTAAAATTCACGAAGAGGGAGTTTCTTAAAGGTTAATAATAGTGTGGTATCTGAAATCATATCAATGACTTTTTTCATACTCTTTCACTGAGAGCCATAGGTGTATCAGTTAAGAGCCATTGGTTAAATAATATCTTTATCCATGCATGATTTTTTTAATTAGTAGATTTTTGTTGTTTAAAGCAGTTTTAGATTCATAGCAAAATTGAGCAGAAAGTATAGAGAGTTCCTGTATACTCCCTGCCTCCTTCTACTCGCATAGTCTCTTCCACTATCAGCATCCTTCCCCAGTGGTACATTTGTTACAATTGACGACCCTACATTGACACATCATTATCACTCAAAGTCTATAGTTTATGTTAGGGTTGCTTTTGGTGTTGTGCATTCTAGGGTTTGACAAATGTGTAATGACAGGTATTTACCATTATAGTTTCATACAGAATAGTTTCACTGCCCTAAAAATCTTCTGTGCTCTGCCTATTTATCCCTTCCTCTTGGGATCTTCCTGGACCGGGGCACGAACCCGTATTCCCTGCATCGGCAGGCGGACTCTCAACCACTGTGCCACCAGGGAAGCCCCCTTCCTCCCTTCTTACTCCTGGCAACCACTGGTCTTTTTATTGTCTCCATAGTTTTGCCTTTTCCAGAGTGTCATATAGTTGGAATCATATAGTATATAGCCCCCATGCATGATTTTGAAACCTAGGTATTGGTCATTTATAAAGTATTGGTTAGCTGAGTTATGCAGATCATCCAAATATTGACACATTTTATTATACAATATAGCAAATCCTGTAACTGCTCAAAAAGTCCACTGTATACACATGGTCGTAGTATTATTATGAAAATAATTTTGAGGGCTTCCCTGGTGGCGCAGTGGTTAAGAATCCTCCTGCCAATGCAGGGGACACGGGTTCAAGCCCTGATCCGGGAAGATCCCACATGCCGTGGAGCAAATAAGCCTGTGCACCACAACTACTGAGCCTGTGCTCTAGAGCCCGTGTGCCACAACTACTGAAGCCCTCGTGCCTAGAGCCTGGGCTCTGCAGCAAGAGAAGCCACCGCAGTGAGAAATCTGCACACCAGAACGAAGAGTAACCCCCGCTCGAGCACAGCGACAAAGACCCAGCACAGCCAAAAAATAAATAAATAAATAAATAAATAAATAAAATTTTAAAAAAGAAAAAGAAAATAATTTTGATCTTGCAGACCCCCTGAAATGGTCTGGGGGACTCCTGGCGTCCCTGAACCAGATTTTGAGAACCACTTTTCTATTACTTGTGTGGTTTTATCATTTACATTTTAAGCAGTCCCTCTTTTAAATTTTTCTTTAATTAATTAATTAAATATGGGGGGGTCCGTGTTGGATCTTTGTTGCTGGGCGTGGGCTTTCTCTACTTGCAGCAATCGAGGACTACTCTTCGTTGGGGTGCACGGGCTTTTCATTGCAATGGCTTCTCTTGTTGTGGAGCATGGGCTCTAGGCACGCAGGCTTCAGTAGTTGTGGCACGTGGGCTCATTAGTTGTGGCACGTGGGCTCTAGAGCGCAGGCTCAGTAGTTGTGGTGCACGGGCTTAGTTGCTCCGTGGCGCATGGGATCTTCCCGGACCAGGGATTGAACCCATGTCCCCTGCATTGGTAGGTGGATTCTTAACCACTGTGCCACCAGGGAAGTCCCATCATTTACATTTTAATCTTATAGCTCTGGAATTTTAAAATTAAACCTGAGTAGTAGGGATATGAGTTAATATTTTTTTCTCATTGGCCATTGGTAGCCACTTAACAACCATTCCTTACTGATTAGAAGGCTTACCAGGCATAAAACCCTTCTTCAATGGGAAGATGATCTTGAGTTTATCCTCTTCTAGCACTCTTTCTCTGGTTAAGATAAATATGGAATGTCAGCTCTGTTATAAGGCAACATTGCTTATTGTAGAATGACCCTTGAATGGAACTGCATCTGGATAGGAAAGATTTTGAATGGACCACAAATTTCTCTTGGGAAGCAGAGACCGTAGCTGCCCTGTGTACATGCAGTTTGACTTGTGCAGGGACGAGCAAGTCATGGGCTGTTAAGATACTGATTCTTATGGCATACGAAGCTCACTTGTGGTGCCTAGAAATTGGCTCCTGGATTTCTGTAAGGATCACTTCTGAAGACAGCACGACTGAAGCTGCAGTGCTGGCATACTCTTGTTTCCTGTCCTGTATGCTACAAAGTTAAATGAGCCTGGTTTCATGCTATAGTTTATTTGATCCTATGAGTGTGAAGGTCAGTATGTATCTGAGACCAATACTGGTAGTTATGCAAAATGAGCTTTGCAATTATATATATTTGGGTCTTTTTCTGGGCTTTATTTTTTTATTTTTATTTTTATTTTTTTTGCGGTATGCGGGCCTCTCACTGCTTGCGGCACCTCCCACTGCGGAGCACAGGCTCTGGACGCGCAGGCCCAGCAGCCATGGCCCACGGGCCCAGCCGCTCCGTGGCATGCGGGATCCTCCCAGACCGGGGCACGAACCCACGTCCCCTGCATCGGCAGGCGGACTCTCAACCACTGTGCCACCAGGGAAGCCCCTGGGCTTTCTTTTTTTAATACTGTATATTCATGCACCAGTACCATACTTATTTGTTTTTATTTTAATAAATTTATTTATTTATTTTTGGCTGCGTTGGGTCTTCATTGCTGCTAGAACCTGTGTCCACTGCATTGGCAGGCGGATTCTTAACCACTGCACCACCAGGGAAGCCCATATTATTTTAAATTGAGGCTTTATTTTAATTTTTAATATTGGTAGGCCTGACTCCTCTCATTAGTCTTTAAAAAATATTTTTCTTGACTGTTCTTTATTTTTCACTATGAATATTAAAATTATTTTTATTTTAATAACTTCTTTTAGAGTTTATTTTTTTGTCCTGTTACTTAAAATAGCATCTGGATAGTTGGACAGATGCTGTTTGCCATTTGAAAGCAGGTGTCTTTTTGCACAAATTGAACTGTTTTTTTTTATTTTCAAAATAAATAAATATTTATTTATTGTTGGCTGTGTTGGGTCTTCGTTGCTATGTGCGGGCTTTCTCTAGTTGCGGTGAGCGGGGACTACGCTTCGTTGCCGAGCACAGACTTCTCATTGTGTTGGCTTCTCTTGTTGTGGAGCACGGGCTCGGGGCACGCAGGCTTCAGTAGTTGTGGCATGTGGGCTCATTAGTTGTGGCTCGTGGGCTCTAGAGCACAGGCTCAGTAGCCGTGGCACACGGGCTTAGTTGCTCCACGGCATGTGGGATCTTCCTGGACCAGGGCTTAAACCCATGTCCCCTGCATTGGCAGGCGGATTCTTAGCCACTGTGCCACCAGGGAAGTCCCTCAACTGTTTTATTGTAAGTTATTTACTCCTTTCCCTCTGTCCTCACCCTGGGCAACTGGCCAGTGCTCTGTTTTTCCAGCCTTCTGTTGCTGCTCAGTCAGCCCTTTGCATATCAGGCTGATCATTTGTGTATGCCATTAGTCATGCAGGACAACAGCAGGAAGTGCAATAAAAGCAGCATCTTTTGCAACATTTCTTTGGTTTTTTGATACTGGATTTAAAACTTTGTTTTAGCCAGTGCCCTTATTTTGTCATTTGTTTCTGAGAAACACAGAGACCATAATAACTTTGAATATTAAGTATCTAGAGAGCTCCTAGGAGAGTTATGTTGGAAGCAATTTGCGTAGGTACTGTAATTACTTAAGTATTAAGCCTTACTTTTTAGGGAGCTGGTTTAGGGAAGAACAATAGGGCATAAGGTGTTAGGAAGGCAGAATGTTGGTGTCTCTTCTCCTGGAACTCTTATGTTTCACAGATTCTTGTCAATTGTAGATTCAATCTTTACTCTCCTCTTTGCTTTTTGAGGATCAGCATTGAAGAAAGCATAAAATAACAGAGTGATGGCCTTTGATACTCTTACTATGACCAAGAACAATGTTGCTTTCAGTATTACAAATTAAAATAATTCTCAAAAGGGCTAGTAAATGAACACCTCTCTTGAATTTCTCTTCTAGGTTAATGTTGACAAAGTTTTCTGCTCATCCTGTACTTGCTGCATTCCCCCCTGTTCTGTCCAGTATAGTAGCCACTAACCACATATAACTGTCTGAATTTAAATATAAATTAATTAAATTAAAAATTCAGTTCCTCATTTGCACTAGTCACATTGACAGTGCTCAGTTGGCGGACATGGCTAGTGCCTGCTGTATCAGACTGTGCCTAGTGAACATTTCCATCACTGCAGGAAGTTTCATGAGACAGAGCTGCTCAAATCTCCTGGCCTGCCCTTGTCTCGTGAGCTTGTTTTCTACTTAAGAAAGATGATTGAGGCTGTTCTCCTTCTGTCATATTCATGTTTTTCTGGGCTCAGAGGAAGATTTTTTTCTCATTTATGAAGGCTTATGCCTTTATTTTGGTTCTCTTAGAACTTGTATTCCATTTGTTATCTCTTCTCCCTAGTATCTTCATTCCTTTGAAGTTAGAGCAGAAATAGATAAGCCATAGATGGAGGTTAACTTGGAGGCTGCTGCTGAGTTCTACAGCATTTCATACTGACATTCCTGTGGAGATGGTCACCACTATCTGTCCTGTCTTCAGCTTTCCGTATCTTGAAGCCAGTTTAGTTTCAGTGTTCATCAGGTTTACGGGGACAGAGTCATACTACTCACAGTCAACATAGTAAGCTATTAAGAGACTCATGTATACATCAGGATGTCATAGTACTCATTAATAATGAGAACAGTAACTGACAAGAAGACCACATATTATTGTCAGCTGACCTGCCGTAGATGAAATGAAATTTCAGATTGTAATCAGAGGGTTTCAGTGTGCACATGGGATCTTAGTGTGAAGACTTAATTCAGTTATCTTAATGTCATCTATCTTTGAGAGTTCAGAATCCACTTGTGTCTGATGCATGTATCTGTCAGGTGAACCTAATATCAGGCAGGCTAATACTGTTTCTTGGGAATGCTCTTTGCCACTCTTCCCCTCACCTTTTTAAAGCCTTCCAGGGGAACATTTTTCTTCTGTTTATTTATTTTTTTAAATTCCAGGCAGATTATTATTAAATTGATTTAAGGGCCAGTTTCCCATTTCAGTCGTTCAGGCATAGGTTGAGAGACCATCTCTGTTGAGTTTTATTACTTTTTTGCTCCAATATTTGACTATATCTCAATGTTTTAGGCACCCTGGAGTGTACTGACTTCTTGTGTATTAATTACAGATTTCTGTTGCTCCAACACCAAATTTCTAGGCGGGTTTTCTTGTTGTGTAACCCCCAAATCTATATTTCTACAGCTGATCTGTTTCCAAAGTCTAGTCTCACTTCTAAATACAAAAATATCTAAATACATAGGTACTTCTATTGAGAAATTTATTATTAATTCCTCAGATCAAAAATATTAAACTTGAAGTTCTATTTTCAATACCCCTAAATCCTTCAAAAAGTATACAACCTTTTCAATTTCTTTTATCATTATGTAATCCCTCTTCAATTTTAACCACTTCTTCCTCCCCTCAGTTATCAAATTTTCTTGCTTTTTGAGAGTCATGTACCATAATGTTGATTGCAGCACCACTTACAATAGCCAGGACATGGAAGCAACCTAAGTGTCCATCAACAGATGAATGAATAAAGAAGATGTGGCATATATATACAATGGAATATTACTGAGCCATAAAAAGAAATGAAATTGAGTTATTTGTAGTGAGGTGGATGAACCTAGAGTCTGTCATACAGAGTGAAGTAAGTCAGAAAGAGAAAAACAAATACTGTATGCTAACACATATATATGGAATCTAAAAAAAAAAAAAAA
>NW_020174560.1:6860112-6933769 GCF_003031525.2 Neophocaena asiaeorientalis asiaeorientalis | reverse complement strand
GCCACAACTACTGAACCCTGCATGCCTAGAGCCCATGCTCCGCAACAGGAGAGGCCACCGCAATGAGAAGCCCGCTCACCACAACGAAGGGTGCCCCCCTCTCGCTGCAACTAGAGAAAGCCCGTGCACAGCAACAAAAACCCAACACAGCCAAAAATAAATAAATACATAAATAAATTTACTTATTTAAAAAAAAGAGAAAAGACGCAGACGTAGCGAATGGACTTGAGGACACGGGGAGGGGGAAGGGTAACCTGGAACGAAGTGAGAGAGTAGCATGGATATATATACACTACCAAATGTAAAATAGATAGCTAGTGGGAAGTAGCTGCATAGCACAGGGAGATCAGCTCGGTGCTTTGTGACCACCTAGAGGGGTAGGATAGGGAGGGTGGGAGGGAGACGCAAGAGGGAGAGGATATGGGGGTATATGTAAACATAGCTGATTCACTTTGTTATACAGTAGAAACTAACACAACATTGTAAAGCAATTATACTCCAATAAAGATGTTTTTAAAAAATCCAAAAGAAACACAAAATGAATATCATGGCAGAGATTACTAAGACCACTGAATCCCACTGAAATCCCACTGAAATGGATTTGAAAAGGGAAAAATGTATTATGTCCTATTGCAGTAGTCTATTTCTGTGTAATTCCATTTGTGTGTGTGTGTGTGTACCTGTCATTGGATCTTAAAAAAATTATCTTGCTTTTTAATTTACATGATATCTACTCATTTCTATTCCCATTGCTTCCATTCCATTCTGTCTAGCCTACCTCAATAATCTCCAAATTCTCATATTAATCTACCCTATTTTGTCTTTGCCTTCTGAACAGGAGCTTTGGTTTATGCATCTTTGTATCTGAAACAGATAAGTCATTATTTTGCAATAATCTGATTTTATTAGCTATTTAACATGTTAAACTACTTTAGTTGTTATATTTTAATCATTTAGAGTATTTATGTAAACTCTATTTTTTAGCGTGATGAACAAGTCTGGGGTGAATCGTGTAGTCTGGAAACGACCTCGGCTCACTCACAGTGGACCTGTGAGAAGGAGCACAGTC
Organism: Neophocaena asiaeorientalis asiaeorientalis; assembly: GCF_003031525.2. Lineage (NCBI taxonomy): Eukaryota > Metazoa > Chordata > Mammalia > Artiodactyla > Phocoenidae > Neophocaena > Neophocaena asiaeorientalis. The sequence continues at coordinate 6,932,700 of NW_020174560.1, read as the reverse complement.
ATTGACCAGATTCCATTTCTGGCAGTAGCAAGAGCACTTGGTAAGTAAGACTTATATTTGGTGAAATCTTCTTGGATTTTCTATAATATATGGTGGTAAAATAAAAGAGAAGACTGAGAATTAAACCCTCATTTGGCACGTAATGAAGGTATAAATATGATACTATAGTAAATGATTGAAAACCTAATTATAGTAAATGATTGAAAACCTGATTAAAGTATGGGTTTCAGTGCCAATTGCTCTTTGATCATGAATTATGTTCAATGTTTTGCTAGTTCCCATTTATTTCTAGGGAAGTAAATGTATGCCTAGGCTTGATGTTAGCCTTAAAACTATTTCTAAATGTCCTTCCCTACTTCAGCCCTTCATATTTCTCTTAAGAGCCTTCAAAGCTCTTTTTTTTTCATTAGCAAAGTAAATTGTACATGACAAAATAAACATACTTATTTTCTGTTCTACCTGGTTTTGAAAGGAAGGCTAGAGGATTATAGCTATAGAAATATCTTACCTTGGATGTACTAATTAAATTTTCTTCTAAAGAAAATTTCTTTTAGAAAACACCACTTTTTCCCTTCTCTCCTTCTTCCTCTAACTTGAGAACTGACTTGGTGCCAGGCACTGCCTTAGGCTTTGGAGAGATTATACACATAGACTCTGCCCTCAGGGAGCAAGACTAAGTAGTTGGGGAGATGGGCAATAAAGAAGGAAACTTGTCCTGAAAGTGATATAATATTGCAAGTCAATTATACTTTAGTTTTTTAAAAAGTAAGCTTGTAAATGAAATAATTACAGGTTAGGAAATATGAAAGTCCTATGATAAAGAAGAAATTAGAAGGGAAAATCTATTTTAGATAGTGTGATGGAAATGATCCTTTTAGGAAGTGTTATTTTATCTGAGATTTGATGGCTGAGAAGGAGTTATTCTTGTGAAGAGCCTGTTGAATATTCTAGGCATCGTTCCTGAATTGGGAAACAGCGTGGCCTGTTGTAGGAATTATCAAAAGGCAGGAGTTAAGGAGGCAAACATGAGCCACAGATGTTTTCATTCTAGTCTAAGGGCACTGGGAAACATTGAAGGATATTAAGCTAAGGAGTAACATTATATGATTTGCATTTTTAAAAGATCATGCTGGGCTTCCCTGGTGGCGCAGTGGTTGAGGGTCCGCCTGCCGATGCAGGGGACGCGGGTTTGTGCCCCGGTCCGGGAGGATCCCGCATGCCGCGGAGCGGCTGGGGCCGTGAGCCATGGCCGCTGAGCCTGCGTCCGGAGCCTGTGCTCCGCAGCGGGAGAGGCCACAACGGTGAGAGACCTGCGTACCGCAAAAAAAAAAAAAAAAAGATCATGCTACCTATCATGTTACTATCTTTGTTCATCTTTGGTGATCATATACATATAGTCCCAATATTCATGGAGCCTATAATCTAATGGGGAGAATAGATAATAAACAAATGAGAAAATTATTTTAAAAAGCACTATAAAGGAATTAAACAGTATGATATGCCACTGATTGGTGGGAGGGATAGTGGGTAGCAGAGGAGGGCTACTTTGGAGAGGATGATTAAGGAACATTCTTTTATTTATTTATTTTTAAATAAATTTATTTATTTTTGACTCCGTTGGGTCTTCATTGCTGTGCGTGGGCTTTCTTTAGTTGCGGTGAGCAGGGGCCACTCTTCGTTGCAGTGCGCAGGCTTCTTATTGCGGTGGCTCCTCTTGTTGCGGAGCACAGGCTCTAGGCGCGCGGGCTTCAGTAGTTGTGTCTCACGGGCTCTGGAGCACAGGCTCAGTAGTTGTGGCGCACAGGCTTAGTTGCTCCGCGGCATGCGGGATCTTCCCAGACCAGGGCTTGAACCCGTGTCCCAGCATTGGCAGGCAGATTCTTAACCACTGGGCCATCAGGGAAGCCCAAGGAACATTCTTTTAAAAAGTGATATTTTGAGTGAGTAAGACCTAAAAGGAGGAGAAGGGGCCAAGTCAAAGCAAAGCCATAGCACTTGCAAAGGCTGTTAGGCAATTAGTGGACATTTGATTTGGGAGGGATGGTGGTGCGGGTTGTGTAGCATATATTCTTTTTTCCTACTGAATAATGCCCTGACTTCCTTTTGGGAAACTGTATCTCCCCTACTATGTGCAGTTTTAGTTTAGACATTCCTATTCAGGGTCCTTTTATAAAACATAAAAGGTCAGGCATATGACCCCAGCTAGATCATTTAGATTCCCTGTTCCATGATTTTGAGTTGTGAATCTAGAAAGGATAAATATTAAAAACCAAAAACGTGTTGGAATGAATTCATCCTAGTGATACTGACCTCCTTTGGCAGTGCTCATTGATGTGGTTGGGTTTTCCTGCCTAGTTGTTTGGAATTGCCCTGTCTCCTTGCCTGGTTCTCCAGCTTCTTGTCTACCGTGTGAGCTACTTGATTTTCTTCTGAGTTGCCTTTTTGGCCTGGGTTAACCTGAGCTGGAAATTGTTGTTTGTTAGCAATGAATCCTAATGCAGAAAGGAAAGGACTTGCTGTCTTTAAGGACCAAGAATGAAGCCAGTGTGAGGGAGAGGAGGTAGAGATGTAAGATGAAGGCTGGGATGAGGACACTTGCCTGATTAAGAGGGTGGCGCAGGCTAAGGTAAGGAGTTTGGTGAAGACATTACCGGTGGTAGGCAAGAACTAAATCCTGCAAGGCTTTCTAGACCATGATAAGGAATTTTATTTTAAATGCTTTTGGGAAGGGATTAAAGAATAGGAGAGGAAGTAAACCATAGTGGTTAAGAGGTAGCCTTTGGAGCCAAAATTCCTAGTTTCCAATCCCAGTGCTGTTATTTACTGTACAAACTTGGGCAAATTACTTAATATATTGTGGCACTGTTTCTTCAGCTGTAAAGTGGGGCCTGCTTCATACTGTCGTGAGTATTGGGTAACTTAGCACATGTAAAGTGCTTAAAATAGTGCCTGGCACATAGTAAGTGCTCTGTAAATGTTAGTTGTTTTTATTACTGTTGTGTACTGAAGTAGGGCAGTGACATGATCCAGTATGTTTTTAAAGGATCATTTTAGCTGATCCAGTTTGTTGTTAAAAGATCATAATGGCTAAAATTATAGGGTAATAAAATTGGAGGCCAGGGTCCCATTTAGGGACCTGTAGCAGTATTCTAAGCACTTTACATATTTTACAGATTTTTGTCTGAGTTTCCCAAGCCATTCATTCATAGTATACATGTGATATAATTGATCCTCCAATTGTTAGCAAGGAGAAAAAGGGGGCAAGGTGGATGACAGATAGTCAGCTGCCATTGACACTTCAGGTAGATGGTAAATTTCCAGTTAACTGTTGCCATTTGTAACATTAGTGAGCTTAGGAGGAAGGCATGGGAGGCAAGGAATTAATATTACTAAAGAAATAGAGGGAACTTTTGTGGGGAACTCAACACGGACTGAGGACAAGGTCTTACTCCAGGTTCAAAAGTAACGTGAAACTTCATTTTAGAAAGTAGATGCCAATTTATTTTGTATATGTTAAGTGTGTGTGCGCCAAGCATTTCAAGTAAGCCTTGAAACCCTTAAGTGATTGTGGAGAGGAAGAGAAGGAACAGGTGATGGAGTGGCAAAAAGAGCAGGAAAACCAACTGGTTTTCCTGTTTCAGACATTCCTACTTAGTTCAGATATAGCTCTGGAGTAATTCAGACAAGAAGTAGTTCAACCTGCTTGAATATCTTCAGTAATCTTTCCTTAATGTTTTAAAGTAGAAATTCTTGTATTATTAGACAATTCTGTGAGTTAAAATCTGCTTCCATGAAGCTTTCAGACAGGGCAGTGTACTTCCTTTTCTTTTTGCATAATGACAGTCATTTACCTATTCAGAATTGGCTAGCATGTTTCTCTAGGCTAATTTCAGACCCTTCATTATTCTTGTCGTATTCCTCTAGATGTTTCCTTCAATAACGTGACTTGGGAATTGAGGACACTGCAAGATGTGGTCTGACCAGTTTGAAGTACAATGGAAATATTTAGTTCCTGCTACCTGAACATTGTACTTCTAATAATGGAGTCCAAGAATCCTTTCATTAGCTTTTTGTAATCTTAACACATTAGTTGGCTTATTAAGCTCAGATCTCTAGATATTTCTCTTATGAACTGCTACCAGGTCAAGTTTCTCTTTTATGTACTCTGTTGGTTTTTATTGGGATGGTGTAAGGGTGGGGAAATGGAGACTGAATAATAGCATTAGATGAGTTGTTGGTGAAATGTATTTATCAATACAAAAGGTATTGATTAATAGATTGTTGTGTATTTAGAGACAGAGATCTTGATTGATGTGATGCTGTTTTTCTTCTTAGCTTAGTTTCAACATTTTTTAACTACCTAGAGAAAGAAATAATGTGCATGGTCCTCGATTTTGTATATTATACAAATATTCAAAAATACTTAGGCAGCAAGATATTAGCATTGTTTAACTACTTTTAGTTGCCAGAGAGAAAAAATAGTAATTAGAGAGTAGAGAAATCAGACACTTTGACTGGGTGATGACAGTTACCATCACTAATGAGGAATAGTTGGACATTGTATGCCTCCAGATGTGTGGTACACATATCCCCTATGTAGTACCCTGGTCAAAAATGCATAGCCTCAATCTAGAATAAAGGAGGTTAAAGAAATGTTCAAGTAAAGAAAAAAAGAAGAAGAAAAGAAATGTTACAAGTATATGCTATTCCTGATCCTAGGCTGGATCCTATAAAGGATATTATTAGGCCATCTGATAATTCAGAATATGGATGATAGATGGTATATTAGGTAAATATTATATTAATATAAATCTATGAAGCTGATAACTGCAGTGTCCTTATTCTTAGAAAATACACTTTGAAGTATTTAGGGATAAAGAACTATTATTTATAATATTTTTTATATATACACAAGAATCTTTTTTTTTTTGGTACGCGGGCCTCTCACTGTTGCGGCCTCTCCCGTTGTGGAGCACAGGCTCCGGATGCACAGGATCAGCGGCCATGGCTCAGGGGCCCAGCCGCTCCGTGGCATGTGGGATCTTCCCAGACCGGGGCATGAACCCGTGTCCCCTGCACCGGCAGGTGGACTCTCAACCACTGCGCCACCAGGGAAGCCCCAGAATCTTTATATATATGTAGATTGAAAACAAGTGAATGGGGCAAAATGTCAACAATAGATGAATCTGAGTAAAGATCGGTGTTCTTTGTCATAGTTTTATTTTTATAGCTTTATACATTTGAAATGATCTCCAGGTGAAATGTTTTTTAAAATAGGCTGGCAGGGACTTCCCTGGTGGCGCAGTGGTTAAGAATCCGCCTGCGAATGCAGGGGACAGGGGTTCGATCCCTGGTCTGGGAAGATCCCACATGCCGCGGAGCAACTAAGCCCATGAGCCACAACTACTGAGCCCGCATGCCACAACTACTGAAGCCCACATGCCTAGAGCCCGTGCTCAGCAACAAAAGAAGCCACTGCAAAGAGAAGCCTGCGCACCAGAACAAAGAGTAGCCCCCACTTGCCACAACTAGAGAAAGCCCGTGTGCAGCAACAAAGATCCAATGCAGCCAAAAAAGAAATAAACTTAAAAAAAAAAGGATAAAACCACATACAGAGTCCCCACTTCTTTGTGATTGTTTATTCATTCACCAAATATTTATTAAATGCCTGCTGTGTGCCAGGTATTGCTCTAGGTTCTGAGGATTCTGCAATGAACAAGACAGGTGAAAATTCCTGGACCCATGGAACTTACTTTCTAGTGAGGGGAAACAGATGATAAACTAAAATAAATAAGTAGAATATATATTGTGGTATATAGTAAAAAGTGCTAATGTGAAAAATAAAGCAGGAAACGTTGTGGGGGTGGGAGTGTAATTTTAAATGGGATTGTCAGGGGGCTTCCGTAGTGGCACAGTGGTTAAGAATCCACCTGCCAATGCAGGGGACACGGGTTCGAGCCCTGGTCCGAGAAGATCCCACATGCCGTGGAGCAACTAAGCCCGTGCGCCACAACTACCGAGCCTGCGCTCTAGAGCCCACGAGCCACAACTACTGAAGCCCGTTGGCCTAGAGCCCATGCTCCGCAACAAGAGAAGCCACCACAATGAGAAGCCTGTGCACTGCAACGAAGAGTAGACCCCTCTCTGCAATTAGAGAAAGCCCACAAGAAGCAATGAAGACCCAACACAGCCAAAAATAAAACAAACAAATAAATAAATGGGATGGTCAGAGGAGGTCTGAAAAGATGACATTTAAGTTAAGAGATGAGGCATCAAGGTCTGTGGGTGTTTGGGGCAAGATATTAGGCAGAAGGAACAACAAATACAAAGTGTCCTTTTTATGATTTTTTTTTTTTAACTGAGCAGCTTGAAAGGTGGAGTTGCTATTAACTGATGTAGCAAAGACCAGAGTATATGTAGCAGGGGGAGGTCAGTTCAGTTTTGGACAACTTACCTTCAAGTGCTAATCAGACATTAAAGTGGTGATATCCATTGCGCTTCTGGTTATGAAAATTGACTAGGTGAGGGCCAGGCTAGAGATATCAGTCTGTGGCTGAATCAAGGGATTGAGTGTAGGTAAAAAAGGGGGGAAAAAAGAAAAGGGAAGGGTACAGTGACGGAGCCCTGAGATACTGTCACTGTTAAGAGGTGGGGGCATGAATGGAAGAACAGGTAAAACAAGACTGAGAAAGAGCCACAGGTAAAATACAAGAAAGTTCAGGAGAGTGTCCTGAAAGCTAAGAGAAGAAACTGTTTCAAGAAGGTATTTCGTTATATGTCAGTTATACCTCAATTAAAAAAAAATTTCAAATACTGTTGATAGTTCAGGTAAAGGAAAGACTGAGAAGTGACCTTTGGGTTTAACAATGTGAAAGTCATTGGTGACCTTGTCAAAGTAGCTTTTGGTGGATATTGAGACCACAATCGTGACTGGAGTTGGTTCAAGAAAGAGTGAGATGGAGAAATTTTGATATAACAAGTTTTAGACACTCTTCCTAGGTTGGGAAGGAAGAGATGGGGCTTTAGCTGGAGTAGAAAGAATAGCGTCAAGAGAGGGTTTGCTACTGTTATTTTTAAAAGGGAGGAATAATAACAGTTGATGGGAAAGATCGTCTAGACCAGGGAAAACTCCATGTAGGAGATAAAATACAATTGCTATAGTAATTTCCTATGACAATTACATTATTGTAACATAATTTTGTAAACAAATGTATGGAAATAAATGAATATTTTCATATAAAAAGACGTGGGAGAGATGGTTTTGTTTTAGTAATGGAAAAAAATTGCTTCTGCTTTTTCTCTTGATTTTATTTTTCTATCACGTATTTTCTCAAATATCTTTTTTTTTTTAAACTTTATTGAGATATAACTGACATACAGCACTGTATATAAGTTTAAGGCGTACAGCATTTAAAAGAGAATATCCTTTAGATATGAACATTTAAGCTGAAAGAAATGCTTTGTCATATTACTTTTCCTGTCTTTATTTTGGCACTTGGGGGAAAAAAGTTAATTATTTAAGTTCTAGCTTTCTTTTTAAGTTTAACTTGTTGCATGGTAATTCTTATTGGCCCATAGTAAATTAAATTATAGAATTTAGCACCACTCTTATGGTTAATAGTCATTTTTCTTCCAGTTTTTTGGGAAAGAGAGAAGTTTGCTTATCAAAATTTGTACTGATGATGATCAAAATTACCTGAGTGCAAATGTAGCAAAGGTGTCTCCTAGTGGCTGTCCGATGGAATTGCATGTGAGTCTTGCAATTCATTTATTCTTTGAACAGATATTTGAGTGCAGTATGTGCCAAGCACAGGGTCTTTGCCCTCATGGAAGCTTACAGTTTAGAGAGGGGAGAGGCATTCATCAAATGATCACAAAAAGAACTGAAACATTACAACTCTTAACTATTTGTATATCTGTTAATGGGAACTTAAAATGGGAGTATTTTACCTAACCGGAGAGGCCAGAGAAGTGATGTTTGAGCTGAGGTCTTAAGAATTACTAAAAGTTAATAGAAGAAGAAAATGTGTTCTAGGCATAGGAACTGCATTTGTGAACAGCTCTGTGATAGGAGGAGGCATGGTGAATATAAGGGACTCTGATGAAGGGTAGGTGGAAGAAAGATATGGGAACAAGAGGCATAGATAAAGTCAGAAAATACTGCATTTTTATAGGCTGTGGTTAAGAGTTATGCAAGAGTAAACTATTGCAGAGTTGGGGTGGGAAACATATAACTAGGTAGGGGTGTGTGTGTGTTTTAATTACGGCAAAATACATATAACAAAATTTACCATCTTAACCATTTTAAGTATACAGTTCAGTGGTATTAAGTACATTTACATTGTTGTGCAACCATCACCACTGTCAATCTTAAATTTGTGTTTTAAAGAGATGATTTTGGTTGCAGTTTTGAGGATGGATTAGGTGAGGCAAAAGTTGCTGGGAAGCTCTCCACGGGAAGCCACTCACAGAGCTGGAGGGGGGTGGAGGAGGAATGTTGAAATTCCCTAGGATAAGGACCACTAGGTGTCCTGCACATTGCTGGCTGCAGTATGCCCCAGCAGCAAGCAGAGAACATACTGAAACCAGAAGAAAGGCCTCTTTCTCATCTGGTATCACTCCAGTGCCCCTACTGAAAACAAAAGGGAAATGGCCATTGAGCAGGCAACCAACCTCTGCCACAATGTTCAAGACCCCTCCCTTTAATATATAGAGGAATGACATTCCTGTGATCCTATCATGGTGCACAAACACTAGGCCAATAATACAATACTTAGTTCAATCTGATTCTTACTCATTTGATCTCAGGTAAAGCCATGTAGGTTACCTGAACTGGCAAAATAAGGGAACTGGCTCTATCTTCTGTTCCTAAATCTAGCTATGAATACAGATCATATGGTGAGTTCGTTAAAAATTCAAATTCTAGGGACTTGTACCGGCAAATATAAAGCAACGGGAGCATCAAAACAATAACAGGATAAGTTATAGTATAATGAGGAAAAAAAGAATCCCTAAGTCCATACTGGTACAAAAAGATTATAAAGAGGTAGAGAGAACAATGGAAAGTTCTTCTTTAGAAAAGACAACTAATAAATGTAGTTAGTGTCCTAATTCTATCATCAGTTTACAGCCGTCACAATAGCACTTGATTCGTGCAAGAATCATTAATGAATGCTAAAATGTGGCATATTTGGGTGAGGAATAGGATATTTCAAACTATCACCATACAGATTACTTAGGGCATCTTTACAGTGCTGGTAGGCAGCACTTTAACTGAATGATCAGGCTTGGCATTGCCAATAATAGGACAGACTGACATTTTGTGCCTCCTAATGTGACATACTAAGAAGGCTATGACTTCAGCATTGTAGTATTCTGGCCAAAAAAAAAGTTTAACCTGAACACAAACCCTTATATCTAGCCTGCGGACACGAGGAAGCAGTCAGACAAATCCAAATTGAGGGTCACTCTGCAGACAACTGGCCTGGACTCTTTTGACAATTGTCTGTCAGTGTCATGAATGACAAAAACAAATCACAAAACCTAGAGAATTGTTCTGGGTTAAAAACAACTAAAAAATATGACAACTGAATGTAATGAATGATCCCTGAGTGGATCCTGGGTATTAAAAAAGCATTATTGCAGGAATTCCCTGGTGATCCAGGGGTTAGGACTTGGCACTTTCACTGAGGGGGCCTGGGTTTGGTCCCTGTTGGGGGAATTAAGATCCTGAAAGCCACGTGGTGCGGCCAAAATAGAAAAGGCATTATTGGGATAACTGGGGAAATTTGAACATAGATTTTATATTACACAATACTGGATCAACATGAAATTTTCTGACCGTGGCTACATAGGGGGATATCCTTATGCTCAGGAGATTAAATAGGAGATACACCATGTTATTGGGTTGGGAGATATAATATTGTTAAGATGGCATTTCTCCCTGAAGTGATCTATAGGTTCAGTGCAATCGCATTCAAAACCCAGAATCTGGGGGGACTTCCCTCCTGGTCCAGTGGGTAAGACTCCATGCTCCCAAAGAGGGGGCTGAGGTTTGATCCCTGGTCTGGGAACTAGATGCTGCATGCATGCTGCAACTAAGCATTTGCATGCCGCAACTAAGAGTCCACGTGCTGCCACAACTGAAGATCCCTCATGTTGCAACTAAGACCCAGTGCAGCCTAAATACATAAGGTAATAATAATATTATTATTTTTTTAAATATATTTAAAAAATTTTTGGCTGCGTCAGGTCTTAGTCATGGGATTTTTGTTGCAGCATGTGGGATCTTTCGTTGCGGCACACAGGCTCCTTGTTGTGGCTCACGGGCTTCTCTCTAGTTGTGGCTCACGGGCTTCTCTCTAGTTGTGGCTCACGTGCTCAGTAGTTGTGGTGCATGGGCTTAGTTGCCCCACAGCATGTGGGATGTTAGTCCCCTGACCAGGGATCAAACCCGTGTCCCCTGCATTGGAAGGCGATTCTTAACGCTGGAACACCAGGGAAGTTCCAGTAAATATTATGGAAAAAAAAAAATAGAGTTTGGGAATTCCCTGGCGGTCCAGGGGTTAGGACTCCATGCTTCCACTGCAGGGGGCACAGGTTCACAGGGAATTAAGATCCCCCATGCCACGTGGCCCAGCCAAAAACTAAAAATAAACAAACAAATAAATAATTAATTTAAAAAAACAGTTTCAGAAATTTAAGTTAGGAGAAATGCGCCTTTCTTCTGGAAATGTATTGAGGTTTAGTGAGAAAGAAAAAAGAGATTGGCAACATATTGGGGGCTAGTGATTTCGGAGTTGCGAGCTTGAGAGGACAATTTTGTGGAAGGAGTATACATATATATTGGGTATATATCCGTAGACATCTCTAGAAGGATACATAAGGACAATAGTTGTTCCCTAAGTGGAGAACCAGAAAGGACATGAATGGGAAAGGAGATTTTTGTATCTTTTGGTTTTCATGCCATGTGAAATAAACAAGTAACTTATTTTAAAATATTTTCAAATTTATAACAATATTAATGTTAGTTTATATATGAGAAATTGTGACCCTTCTTTAAGGTCATATAGTTGGCATTAGATTCAAAATTGGAATTTCTTTTTTTAACCTAGATTTTAAGTTTAGACATATTAGGGATTCTGCTTTATATGAATTTATGTTTTTACTTGGAGTGGCAATATTAATTTCAAATATTGGGGGGGAATTGCTTTTGAAAGCTTTTAGCATCACATGTGAACCCTGTAATTGCTATCTTAAAATTTATCTTAACTGTTTCCATCCATGTTCATTTTTATAGTTTCATCAACCAGGGAGTTTTGTTTTACTGGTATAAAGAAATAAATGTGTCTTTGTGAGGTGACCTGGATTATAATTAGCTTTTAGTGGTCATATGTGTTCTCTTTTGTTACTCTGAGGATGAATTGCCCCTTTCAAGAGGCTGGTTTAGCAGTGAATTTTGCTATTTCAGAGTAGAGTAATTGATTTGAATTATTCTTTCCTTGGACTCTGAGCATATTTGGATTGGCCAGTATTTCTGATGAGAGGTATGGTGACGTTTAAATAAGGAAAGGAGAGGACAAAAAGCTTCCTCTTGTTTAGCAAAAGTCAGACCTGCTTAACAGTGGCAAAAACAATTTATCCTCTTGTCTGAAAACCTTTTGCTCTTAATTAGGTCTTTCCCCAAAGTATTTCACAACAAACAAAAGAGGCAGAAATTAATGTTTTCTCCTTCTTGTCTCCTCCTTCCTGTTTTTGGACGCAGAAGAGTTTATATTGTCCTACTTATTTATCTTATGTATCACAAAAGAGTAGATGGTTTCTATAAATTTTTTTTTCTATTTCAGTTTTATTGATCTTTTAGATGACCTGAGTCAACTAAAGCTTCTTTTATGTTGAACATTTTGAGGTGTACATCTAATGCGTCTAAAAAGCAGAAGTGTTAGGCATTGTTTTATGTGGAGCTAATCAAGAAGGAAGATAATTATTTAAGAATCTTCTTTTACTGGCTCACTGAAAGGGTGAACTATTGATCTCCAAAGGCTAGTCATTGATCTCCAAAGGCTAGGTAGGTTGAAAGCATAAAAATGCTCATTTTTATCTCTGGAATTTTCTTCCAAGTGACTGGCACCCATCCTTTCAGTTTTGATGTAGGTATTTTCTTGACCTAGGGGGTTAACAGGAGGTTTTCAGTTAGCCACTAGGACTCTTATTTGTAGAGCAAGGTCTCCACATTTTATCTTTTTTTACAGTTATCTTAGTTAATCTTGGCCCTTCGCTCTTCCCCATACATTTTATTTTTTTCTACTTTTAAATATATTTTTAAAAATTTTTATTGGAGTATAGTTGATTTACAATGTTGTGTTAGTTTCTGCTGTACAGCGAAGTGAATCAGTTATACATATATCCATTCTTTTTTAGATTCTTTTCTCACATAGGTCATTACAGAGTATTGAGTAGAGTTCCCTGTGCTATATATAGAGTAGGTCCTTCCTATACGTTTTAGAATCAGCTTGTCAGATTCTACAAAAGTCCTTTTGGGATTTTGGATGGAATTACATTGACATTATAGGTTATTTTTGGAAGAATTAACATCTTCATAATGTTAACCCTTCCTATCTTTGATTATAGTTTATTTCCCCATTTATTTAGATAGTCTTTGGAATCTAATTGTATAATCTTGTCCATAAAAGATTTGCACACCTTTTATTAAATTTCTCAGTACCTGATATTTGGTTCACTGTTATAAATGGAATTGTTTAAAATTTTACATTTTCCATTTCTTGCTATTATATAGAGATACAGCTGACTTTTATATATTGGGTTTGTATTTAACAACCTTGCTAAGTGTTCCTGTTCTGATAATTTATCTAACTTCTTTTTGGTTTCCCATGTAGAAATAAAATTATCTTCAAGTAATGATAGTTTTATTTTCTCCTTTCCAATTCACATATATCATTTATTTTTATCTTACTGTGTTGAGAAGGATCCCTCATATAGAATTAGAAGAGACGTGGTGATAGAAGGCATACTTTTATCAGGTTCATAAGGGAGTTACCTTTTCAAATTTCTAGTTTGCTAAGAAGTCTTTTTTTTTTTTTAAATCATGAATGGATTTTGAATGTTATCAAATGCTTTTCTGCATCTGTTGAGATGAACATGTAGATTTTCTTCTTTAATCTGTTGATATGATACTACTAGCTTGCAAATAATACTTCTTGCTTTTTCTGCCTCCTGCTTCCCAGGTGATTTGTGGAGCTATGATTTCTTCAGTGGTGAGTTTGTGGTGTCACCTGAACCAGACACAAGTGTCCACACTCTTGATCCCCAGAAGCACAAGTATATTATCTTGGGGAGTGATGGTCTTTGGAATATGATTCCACCTCAAGATGCCATCTCAATGTGCCAGGACCAAGAGGAGAAAAGATACTTGATGGTGAGAAGTAACTCAATTCAATATTATTATCTACACATTGTTCTGGTACTTTTGTCAGGGGTCTTGAATATGAACTAAGGATGTTCACCTTGAGTAGATTTTTATATTTGCCCTGACTGTAGAAGAAAGTAAAATATAGATTTCTGAAGCTTATTAGGAGAACAAGACAGGAAATAGATGAATGAAACTAGATAACAAAACATACAGCCACTGACTTCATTATGAGCAGCCCTTGACTTCCTGGCCTATGGAACCCTCACCGATCCTTCTTTTTATAAATTGAGATATAATTCACATTCCATAAAATTTACCTTTTTAAAGTATTCAGGTCAGTGTTTCTTAGGATATTCTCAAAGTTATGTAACTCTCACCACTAATTCCAGAACATTTCATCACTGCCCCCAACAAACCCCATAACCATTAGCAGTCATTCACTATCACCCCGTTCCCTGGCAACCACTAATTTTTTTTGTCTCTAGGTATTTGCCTGTTTTGCATACTGCATATAAATGAGATCATACAATATGTGGCCTTTTGTGTCTGACTTCTTTCACTTAAGCATAATGTTTTCAAGGTTCATTCATGTTGCTTGTATCAGTACTTTATTCCTTTTTATGACTGAATAATTTTCCATTGATGGATATATAACGTTTTATTTATCCATCCATTCATCAGTCAGTGGGTACTTTAGTTGTTTCCACTTTTTGGCTATTTTGAATGATGCTGCTGTGGACATGTTTTCAGATCTCTCAGGTATCTACCTAGGAGTGGAATTCCTGGGTCATGTGGTAACTCTATGTCACCTATATTGTTTTAGTCGATTGCAAACCTAGAAACAACCATCAATGAGAAAATTCTTTTCTTTCCTTCCTGGCTTGCTTAAAAGTTGATCTTCATTCTGAGCAATGACAAAGTAAGGAGATTTGGAAAGTGCAGTATTATTGAAGGCAAGGAAAGAGAGTGTTTTGGAGTAGTAGCCAGCAATGTCAAATTCTACAAAGAAGTAGAGGCAGATGAATGAAAACAGGGTATTGGGTTTTACATTTAGGACCTTTTATTATTAGTGACCTTCAAGGATGAAGAGTTTCGGTTGAAGTGATGAGGGCATTAGCTAGCAGACTGGAGGGATGATGAAACAGTACTTTGTGAGCCTAGGAAATAGATGTAGTGAGCGTTCAGGAAGACAAGGGAATGCGCCATTGTTAGCTTGAAAAGATAGTGAGGGTCTTGAAAGTAGTTTTATAGTCTTACAAGAAAGATTGACAGAACAAGAGAAATAAGGGATGTTGATGGAATGAAGGTCCAGAGCACATCGAAGTAACTGGAATCAATGGCTCCTTGGAAAAGATTATCTTTTTCTAAGATGGGAGGAATGGTAAAGCTATATTTTGGGGTGATAAGGAGGCAACATGAAAGAACTTGTATTAAATTGCCTCCATTCATTCTCTCAACTAACATGTTAGGCACTAGGTACAAAGGAAGCAAAGGTAAATAGAATATGTTCCTTGCTTAGCATTTACCATATTATTACAAATAGGATATATAGCTAGCTATCAGTACCATTTGATTGTGAGTTGTTTAAAGATAAGAGTCATGTATCTATTCAATTTTACAAACTTGGGGCTAGCATGATGCATTTGGTCAGTGATGTCAGATATAAAAGAAAGATTAAATAAAATAAAGACTATTTCGTCTATTGGAGTTTGTTTGTTTGTTTGCTACGCTGGCTTGCGGGATCTTAGCTCCCCTACCAGGGATCAAACCTGGGCCCTTGGCAGTGAAAGCGCGGAGTCCTAACTACTGTACTGCCAGGGAATTCCCATGTCTATTGGATTTAGAATTCTTTAATGATGAGAGAGGAAGAGAGAAACATTTCAGTGGCATGATGAGGCCAAAAGCCAGTTTTATTGGGTTGGGAGAACCTAAGTGTCATAAACACCTAAGTGTTTTTAGAATGAGTATTGAAGGAAGCATTCATCTAACAATATTGAGAACAAGTGTTGAGAACTGAGAGGGAGAAGATAGGAAACTTATGAGGACTGCCTAAGGAAGTTTCATGGATGAGAGTGGTATTTGAGCAGGTCTTAAAGGTGGAGTTGAATTTACCAGGTAAAGAGATGAAGCGAGGAGAGTGAAGCTTTCCAGGCAAAGGAATAGAATGTGTAAAGTCAGAGGGAAGAGACAAGTACAGCACATTCAGATTTCACAAGTAACTTGATGTGATTCGAAGACAGGAGGCAAAACGGTTTTGAATGGTCTGTTATGAAGTTAAGTCTTAATAGTCAGGTAGTGGAGAGTATTGAAAAGCTGCATTTTAGATACGCATTTTAGAAAGCATACTCATGGCAGGGTGGAATAGAGGGCAGATGATAATGGATGTGAGAATTCTATTTATTAGGAGGTGTAGGAAAAACATCTTGCCCCTAACTAAATTAAACTGATGCAAAGTTGGCAATGAAAGAGAATGGGTGTCAGCAGTGAGTGATTAGTGAAGAATCCCTGAGAGAAGGTGAATTTTGATGAATGGAATCATATTTATAAGGTCTGTCTCTGCGTCTCTTCACATGTTGATTCCTATTGACAGTATCTGATTTGATTTTAGTTTTATTAATTAATTAATTAATGGCTCCCTTGGGTCTTTGTTGCTGCATGTGGGCTTTCTCTAGTTGCAGTGAGTGGGGGCTACTCTTCATTGTGGTGCATGGGCTTCTCATTGCGGTGGCTCCTCTTGTTGCAGAGCATGGGCTCTAGGCATGAGGGTTTCAGTAGTTGTGTCATGCGGGCTCAGTAGTTGTGTCTCGTGGGCTCTAGAGCTCAGGCTCAGGAGTTGTGGCACATGGGCTTAGTTGCTCCACGGCATGTGGGATCTTCCCAGATCAGGGCTCAAACCCGCGTCCCCTGCATTGACAGGAGGATTCTTAACCACTGCACCACCAGGGAAGTCCTGATTTTAATTTTATTTATTTATTTATTTGTTTGTTTGTTTATGGCTGTGTTGGGTCTTCATTTCTGTGCAAGGGCTTTCTCCAGTTGCAGCAAGCGGGGGCCACTCTTCATCGCGGCGCGCGGGCCTCTCACTATCGCGGCCTCTCTTGTTGCGGAGCACAGGCTCCAGACGCGCAGGCACGGTAGTTGTGGCTCACGGGCTTAGTTGCTCCGCGGCATGTGGGATCTTCCCAGACCAGGGCTCGAACCCGTGTCCCCTGCATTGGCAGGCAGATTCTCAACCACTTGGCCACTAGGGAAGCCCCCTGATTTTAATTTTTAAAAAAAATATTTATTTTTTTGGCTGCACCCGGTCTAGTTGTGGCTTGTGGGATCTAGTTCCCTGACCAGGGATAGAACCCTGGCCCCCTGCATTAGGAGTGCAGAGTCTTAACCACTGGACCACCAAGGAAGTCCCTGACTTGATTTTTATTAATGGATCTATTAGGCTTCCACTTTGGAAGCTGCTGTTATGTTCCAAATGAAAATTTTTGCAAGCTTGAGCTAAAGCAGCAATGGATTAAAAAAAAAAAAAAAAAAGAAAAAAAAACATATGCACATACAAGCCAAAAAGAAATATGGGACTCCCCTGGTGGGGCAGTGGTTAAAAGTCCGTCTGTCAATGCAGGGGACACGGGTTAGAGCCCTGGTCCCGGAAGATCCCACATACCGTGGAGCAACTAAGCCCGTGCACCACAACTACTGAGCCTGAGCTCTAGAGCCTGTGAGCCACAATTATTAACGCCTGTGGCACAACTACTGAAGCCCGCGCACCTATAACCGGTGCTCCACAACAAAAGAAGCCACCGCAACGAAGAGTAGCCCCCACTCGCTGCAACTAGAGGATGCCCGCACGCAGCAATGAAGGCCCAACACAGCCATAAATAAATAAGTAAGTAAGTAAATAGAAATGTAGATGTTAAAAAAAATACATAAGTGGTAGAACTGACAGAACTTGGGTTTTAAGGAGGGAGAATATTATGACACCCCAATTTCTTAGTGGTGGCTGGAAGCTGTTATCAAGAAGAAACACATTATTTTGTGGGGAGGGAGGGATAATTCATATAGGCATGTTGAATAGGACGTGCCTTTGGTTCATCTAGATAGATATTTTCAGTAGGCAGTTACTGAAAGGCAATGCCTGGAAGTGCTAATTTCAGTGTTAATGGGAGTTAAAGTTGTGACAATTTATGACATCACTAGTGAGACAGTAGGGTGGAAGAAAAGGACACAGTATTAAGGGCGGCCCAAATCAACAGAATCCGTGGGCTGAGGGAGAATGCAAGTAAGGTAGTAGAAATGGCTTATGTAGATTTCTTTTTTATGGAGCTTTGCTGGGAGGGAAACAGGCACACTGAAAAAGGGAAAGGTAAAGGAGTCCTTCAGTGAGTTCTCAGTGAGCTAGTATTTGGAGAGTGGTGCAACACATACACTGGGGAATGTAATAGATTCATGAATTACAGATTAATGCTGCCTTTCATCAATTGTGAAGTGCATATTTTTTCATATTAGAAAGGGGGGAACAAAGCAATGTTTAAAAACATCTTTACAAAGTGGTACTTTTCTTGCGAATGCAAGGATGGCTTAATATTAAGATTTTAAAGGAGCTGAGAGGAATTTTTTGCAGTTTGCCATCATTAATGTGTTGGAATACTGTAATATGACCAAGATCAGACAATCCCAAATAAAAATGATTCCCTGTTTCCCAAGGAAAGAATGAAAAAAGCCCAGTTCTTTATCCGGTTTCAATATATAAACTTGAGGCATATAGCTGACAGTTAAATGACATATACGTTATATATTTTTTAATAAAGTGCTTATAGTACGGTAGTACATTATATATTATTACATAATATACATTATAGTACATTAATATTTTGTACTTATAATACATTAATATATGCATTTTTTAAATTAGGGTATAGTTGCTTTACAATGTTGTGTTAGTTTCTGCTGTACAATGAAGTGAGTCAGCTATATGTATACATATATCCCCTCCCTCTTGGACCTCCCTCCCACCCCCCAATCCTGTCCATCTAGGTCACTACAGAGCACCGAGCTGAGCTCCCTGTGACATTAATATATTTTATTACATTACATAAAATAACATATTAATTAAAATTTTTTCCCCTTATAGTTCATGACACATTTCTTTTTCAAACATTTCCACTCATTTTCATTATTCAGTTATTTCTAGAGGTATTTTTTAAGATAAGTAATTCTTTTCTGGAGCACATCATTTCCTTTTCTGTTCTTTGAAACTTAGCAGTTATTAAATCCATGTATGATGCTGTAAGTTTTATTCCAAGCCACATTTATTTGTATAACACAAGTTCATTTAATTTTTTTTTTGTTTTTTTACTCTGTTTGTGTGTATTTGATCTCTATACTATAACCACTTATTGTATTGCTTTTTTCTTCATAGGAGTGACATTAGCCATTTATATATCTATAAATGGCTATGTGTGTATGTATCTACATATGTATATATATGTCAATATATATACATATATCTATGTATGTATATATATATGTCAATATGTATACATATATTTAATGACCACTTTTATTTCCTTGTCTCTGAATTTTGTTCATATCCTTTGACAGTTTTTATGTTGGGATTGTCTTTGATTTGCCGAAGCTCTTATTTTAGGAGGAAATTGGCCCTTTGCAATGAGTATTTTTGCCATGTGTGATTATTTCACTTGTGAATTGTTTATCTGTTATAACTTGATATTTACTTCCCCTTTTTAGATAACTTCTGTATAACTTTTCCTAAGTAAGTTTACAATGAAGTCCAAGTTTGCTACCAAAAAGATAAAAATACAGGTGAAATTTAACCACAGGATAAGACCTTGTCTTATTATTTTTTAAATTCAGAGCAATACTGTTTTAGCATAGTTATGGGGTTTGTGGATAAAGTTTGAAATTTTAATTGTTTATGTAGGCCATGTTGAACACGTGATTTTTCACTTGATACAGGTGTAGTGGCAACAAGGTCTGAGTTGTTATCTTCCTTCTTATTCTTTTAAATACAGGGTGAGCATGGACAGTCTTGTGCCAAAATGCTTGTGAATCGAGCTCTAGGCCGCTGGAGGCAGCGTATGCTTCGAGCGGATAATACCAGTGCCATAGTAATCTGCATCTCTCCAGGAGCGGGCACTCAGGGAGATTTCACCAATGAAGACGAGCTCTATCTGAACCTGACTGATAGCCCTTCCTATAATAGTCAAGAAACCTGCGTGATGACTTCTTCTCCGTGTTCTACACCACCAGTCAAGGTACACAGTTCTCTAGAATTTAAGCTGTAATAGAATTTCTCTGTTAGTATTACCTGAAAACAGTTTTCAGATTCTTTATATAATAGAATTTCAGATTTGAGCTACCGTCAAGAAAGTGATAGATCTTTGCCGTGTAACTTATTGTCAGTAGGCCATCTACACATAGGTACTATACTGAATGCCAGCTGTATGTAGAGCACCTAATAGAAAAGTGATTAGATATGGCCCCTGAAGAATATTAACAATATTAATATTTGGAACTTATTGATTCCCGTCTGATAGTATGAAAGTTTGTAAGCATTTTTTATGATGCACTTCCATATGTGGTATTTCATTTGAACCTCATAACCCTGAAAGCTAAATAGTGCAGATGTTATTCCATTTTATAGATAATATAACTGAGATATTGAGCAGTTTGAATAAGATCATACAGAATCAAGACTGAACTGGACCTTAGGATATCAGACTTCAGAACTGGTTGTCTATTAACATGGATAAGAAACATCATTCCTGTTTCTTATCCATGTTAATATTGAATGAATTTAAGATGTGCTGTGAAATAAACAAGTTTAAATGCTACTGTATTTCCCTTTTTCTGATTTCATCCCAATCTTTTCCTGCTAATAATTAGTAATATGGATAACTCTTTTGATATACCTGGCCTTCTGAGGACGTGCTTTCAGAAGAATGACCAATAAAATGGGAAACACAGTGGAATTTTATGCCATGTATTCAGGCAGCTTTTTAAGATGTTCAAAGCTACACAGCACAAAGAATTTATTTAATTTTGGATATTGTGATCCTATATGGAGTACTTGGAAGTTTACTATTACCACTTTCCTATCTTTTACTTCACTATATATATGGCAACTTAATTTTCCTTACATAGACTCTTCATTTAGAAATTGACAAATTAATATTTTATGCTTATTTTCTTAAAAGAATTTCTTGTCAAAGCTTTCTTTGCTTTGAAAACTCTTGAATAATAATGCGGATTGAAATCTTTTAAAGTCTCTTCATTCTCTTTGAGTGTTATGAAGGAGCTTATGTTCATTTGAGAATTCGCTGGTTTCTGTATTTGAATGTATTCATTACTTTCATGTTTCCTAATGTGTTTGTATTTGAATAACTGAACTTTAGCCAGTACAGAGAAGGAGGCGTTAAGGTGGAGGTAAGGATGAGGGGATAGAAGATACTGTGATAGGAATAAATACTCTTAATATTGATCTCAAAACTTATTGCCGTCTGTGGATTGGCATTAGTAAAATTGAACATAAATTGCACCTAGAAATAATTTTTAAAACATATTTTAAAATTCTGAAAAATAATGATCTAACAATTTTACTAAAGTAAAGCTTAGGAGATTTATGTATGCACTGACTTATATGTAGGCGTGGTTGTTTGTTAACCATCTGGCCCCACCTAAATATGAAAGAATATTTAGAGCCATTCAGAACAATCAGTATTGTTGGCTCTGGCCTAACAAGTAAATAAAGACAAATCTCTGCCCCAAAGATTGTGTTTCGTTTGTTTATCTTAACCATGGCTACTCACAAGTATCTCTGATGTATTTCATTGTTACAGTAATCCTATGTTTAGTAACATCTAGATATAAATGACATTTTGGTTGATTTTGAATGGTTTTTAAGACCTACCCACATTTAGACTAGGCACTTGAGACTAGGTTATCTACCTATAGACATGTGAACTTCTGTTTGAATCGTAAGCTAAATCGGTAGTCAAATCCTTGTTTTCGCACAGATAATAGTAGAAATACTTCTGTTTGTGATATATTACTATGGCACAGATTTCTTTATCCTTTCTTTAGGGCAAAACTAAATTTAGCTGTTTTTTAAATAAGCCAAGAGCTATAGGAAGGAGGAATGAGGAAAAGAGTTCTTCCAGAGGATTAACACTTAGTTTCAATTGTGTTCTAGGCACAATTTGTAATTCGTTGTTTACTGTTGGATTGTAAACTATATGGAGCTCTCAAGAAAGCTGATCTCTGAAGTAGTGAAACTTTTAAAGTGTGAGTTTTTAGGACATAACCTCTCAATATCACAAGTGTTTTATGAGCATGTAAGAAGGCTTAGCAATACAGTAGTCATTAATCTGGGATCAGTCTAGGAAGTCTAGGCAGTTGCCTGAGCTAACAGATGCAATGTATTTCCACAGAATGCCAATAAAAAGAGAAGGAAAAGTTCAAGGAAAAAGTGGGGGAAGAAAAGCCAGTGCACCTGTAGTATCAGAATAATTTGTGAGTTTAAAAAGACACAGCACAACAGAAATTACAATAAATTGTGTTGACTCTGACATCATCCCATTGTTTTTCTTTTGTAAAGGAATTCCATCTAATGTCTAACATTGTTGCATAAACTAGAGCAATATGTTCTATTTCTGTAAGTGGCTTGATTAGTACCTTTCTTCTTGTGCCTAAATTAGTGATGTGCTTGTTTGGTAGTAGGAAGCCTTCTGTCTACAGAATTTATCTGCTGCCTGGTCTTGTTGCAAATCCTTTTTCTATATTAAACCAAGATGAACTTTTAGTCAAAAATTACTAATGACTAGTTTTCTGTGGTCAGTCAGAACATGCTGGTGATCAGGGTAGTAGGCATTGGAATCAACCTAATGCAGTGGGGATAAATTCACAGACAAGTTGTTGTTGATATCATTGAAAGCCAGATGTAAATATTCTAGAACAGAGACTGTCCTGTTATCCGTTCTCAACACTGGTATTTTGAAATAAGGTTGCTGCCCAACATCTAGTCAGTGTTAAAACAGATAAGAATTGGGCTTTCAGTAAACCATGTAGTATAAAATAAATAAATGAGCCAATGACCCCAGAAAGGAAGAATATATTCTTAGTTTTTTTTAAAAAAAGGTAGCAGCATTCTATTTGGGGCAGTACCAAAATAGGAACTTTAGGGTTTCTCATCTCTAGCCTCCACTGGACCTAAAGTTCATTTTTTTTCAGTAAAGCATGTTCATGTTACATGGTTAAATTGAAATGCGTTTGATTGCTTCAGTTTTGCCTTTTTCTTTTTAAATCTAGAAACATTAAAGGGAACATTAGTTTTATAAATATGCTTTTTTATAGAGCACTTTCTCGAAAGGCGTTTATTCCTAGGGGATTTTATATCAGAGGGCGACCAGATAATATGTCTTTGTTTACCATTCTACAAAATGGTTTACTTGGGCTCTTCAGAATATATTACTATTTTAATAAATTTGATTTGATTGAGAGAGGAAATGATTGAGGGAAATGTTACACACTTGGGCAAGAGATAGTATTTATGCTTAAAATTTGTACTTAAGAAAGTATTAAAGCAATGTTTTTCTAAAATATTATAGTGGAAGATTTGTATTTGATAGGAAGAATGTTCTTATCTGTCTTGAGATGGGAGGATATTCTGAATACATATAGATCTGAGGCACTACACCTAAAGGAGTGGTGCATATCTGAACCTCCTGTGAAGCTTTTTAAAAAACAATACCTGAAAGTTTCCATATGATTTTCACTTATATCTTTTTTTAAAAAATAAATTAATTTTATTTATTTACTTTTGGCTGTGTTGGGTCTTTGTTGCTGTGTGCATGGGCTTTCTCTCTTTGCAGTGAGTGGGGGCTACTCTTCGTTGCGGTGCGCAGGTTTCTCATTGTGGTGGCTTCTCTTGTTGCGGAGCACAGGCTCTAGGTGTGCAGGCTTCAGTAGGTGTGGCACATGGGCTCAGTGGTTGTGGCTTGCAGGCTCTAGAGCGCAGGCTTAGTAGTTGTGGCTCATGGGCTTAGTTGCTCCGTGGCATGTGGGATCTTCCTGGACCAGGGCTTGAACCTGTGTCCCCTGCATTGGCAGGCGGATTCTTAACCACTGTGCCACCAGGGAAGCCCTCGCTTCTATCTTTGAAAGTTGCCCCAGCCATACTCAGTACATTCCCATATGTCCTGTTTTCTTAAATAACAGAACAGTATCTAGTGTTTGGGAGATGGGTGCAAAGCAACAGTCTGAATTTCCATTATGACAGAGTTGCTTTAATGTTGCACTTCACATTTTCCACACTACTGAATATTCAGAAATTAAAATATAGAAAGTAGGAAATAAACCCCCCAAATAAACAAATTTTAGGAAATGATTGAGGGAAATGTTACACACTTGGGCAAGAGATAGTATTTATGCTTAAAATTTGTACTTAAGAAAGTATTAAAGCAATGTTTTTCTAAAATATTATAGTGGAAGATTTGTATTTGATAGGAAGAATGTTCTTATCTGTCTTGAGATGGGAGGATATTCTGAATACATATAGATCTGAGGCACTACACCTAAAGGAGTGGTGCATATCTGAACCTCCTGTGAAGCTTTTTAAAAAACAATACCTGAAAGTTTCCATATGATTTTCACTTATATCTTTTTTTAAAAAATAAATTAATTTTATTTATTTACTTTTGGCTGTGTTGGGTCTTTGTTGCTGTGTGCAGGCTTTCTCTCTTTGCAGTGAGCGGGGGCTACTCTTTGTTGCGGTGCGCAGGTTTCTCATTGTGGTGGCTTCTCTTGTTGCGGAGCACAGGCTCTAGGTGTGCAGGCTTCAGTAGGTGTGGCACGTGGGCTCAGTGGTTGTGGCTTGCAGGCTCTAGAGCGCAGGCTTAGTAGTTGTGGCTCATGGGCTTAGTTGCTCCGTGGCATGTGGGATCTTCCCGGACCAGGGCTTGAACCTGTGTCCCCTGCATTGGCAGGCGGATTCTTAACCACTGTGCCACCAGGGAAGCCCTCGCTTCTATCTTTGAAAGTTGCCCCAGCCATACTCAGTACATTCCCATATGTCCTGTTTTCTTAAATAACAGAACAGTATCTAGTGTTTGGGAGATGGGTGCAAAGCAACAGTCTGAATTTCCATTATGACAGAGTTGCTTTAATGTTGCACTTCACATTTTCCACACTACTGAATATTCAGAAATTAAAATATAGAAAGTAGGAAATAAACCCCCCAAATAAACAAATTTGTCACTTATTCTAATGAAATCTTTTCATTTCCCCAATGGTTACGCTGAATTCTAGGATAAATTATATCTTACTTGGTTTACCTTCTTGTTTTTCAGTCACTGGAGGAGGACCCATGGCCAAGGCTGAACTCTAAGGACCACATACCTGCCCTTATTCGTAGTAATGCCTTCTCAGAGAATTATTTAGAAGTCCCAGCTGAGATAGCTCGAGGGAATGTCCAGCCTGCAGTCATATCCTCAAAAGATCCAGAGCCACTTGAAGAAAATTGCACTAAAGCCCTGACTTTAAGGATACATGATTCTTTGAATAACAGCCTGTCAGTTGGCCTTGTGCCTACCAATTCAACAAACACCATCATGGACCAAAAAAATTTAAAGATGTCGATCCCAGGTCAAATGAAAGCTCAAGAAGTTGAAAGAACCCCTCCAACAAACTTCAAAAGGACATTAGAAGAATCCAACTCTGGCCCTCTTGTGAAGAAGCATAGACGAAATGGTTTAAGTCGAAGTAGCGGTGCTCAGCCTGCAAGCCTCCCCACAAACTCACAGCGAAAGAACTCTGTTAAACTTACCATGCGACGCAGACTTAGGGGCCAGAAGAAAATTGGAAATCCTTTACTTCATCAGCACAGAAAAACTGTTTGTGTTTGCTGAAATATATCTGGAATTTTTTTTTTTTTCCAAACTTCTAAGAGGGCTCTTTGAATTTGGTGCCGAAGTTGAACTTTTTTTAAGGGGACAAAATAAAAATAGTATACAGTTTGACTTTTTGGAATTCAACAGTTTTATCCTGGCCTTGTACTTGCTTGTATTATAAATGTGAATTTTGTAGATGTTAGGGTATAAGTTGCTATAAAATGTGTGTAAATTTGTATCCTTCACACAAACTCAGTCTCTTACTCTGATACACAGTAAATGTAACAACAGGGCTAAAGGTTTAAAAAAAAATCAAAAGAATCTATTCGATTTTAGAAATACATTTAAACTTTTAAAAATGCTTATTAAGAAATTTGTATAAGTCACTTGTGATGAAAACTACACAACTTTTTAAAGTAAATTATGAAGCAAACTGGAAAAGTGATGTATTTTCATAGTGATCTGTGTTCCACTTAATGTTTCTTAGAGACAATTAGTCTTTTAAAAATTATTCTTTATTTCTGATTTCATAATTCAGAACTAAATTTTTCATAGAAGCAGAAGTGTTGAGCCATGCAAAAGCAGCTGGGTTTTAGTCTCCTTGTCCTAATTAAAATACTATGCAGTATCTCTTATTTCATCCAGTAGCATTTTTTCTAAACATTAATCATCAGATTTGCTCACCAAATCTTTGAAGTAGAAGGAGGTAGGTTTGCCTAAAAAGATGCCCTTCTCAATCATCCCAGACATTCAGTGGCATTAGTAGGTCTTAAAAGTAGCTATATCCTCTTCTAGTGTTTGCATAAAATATGTGAAGTTTTTCTTGCTATGTCAATAACGGATGGTGCTGCTAATTCCCAACATTTCTTAAATTATTTTATATATCCTATGGTTTTCATTGATTATATGGACATGTTTGTTCATCTAATAAAATCAGTGAACTGTTACTGATGTTGCTGGATTTTTGTTAGTGGTTTGTTTAAATGGTGTATATTAACTTTTTGTTAGGCCATGATCAAGCTTTAGAGTAACAACTTAAAATACATGTAATGTTCATTTTTGCAATCTTGACTTTTTAATTTTAACTTAGAGTACATCAAATCAGGCTAAATATACAATAATAAGTATATGGTTAGATCAGTTATGGCTTATAAGAGTTTGATGAAATATTACATAGCAATTAAAAATGAATAAAATTATTATTTGGTAATATAAGAAAAAACTAAAAGGAACTAATACCAAAATACTAAGAGTATGTTCTTTTGGTGTGATAAATTGTTCTACAAAGAGAAATTTTTTAAATTTATTAATTTAGAATAGGACTCTAAATGAGACATTGAAGAGTTAATCCATGCATTCAACATTGACCATGCACCTACAGTATCCTAGGAACTGTGCAATTGGAAGCACACCAGTTTTCCATAAGAGGATTAATTGAGGGCTTCCCTGGTGGCGCAGTGGTTAAGAATCCACCTGCCAGTGCAGGGGACATGGGTTCGAGCCCTGGTCTGGCAAGATCCCACATGCCACAGAACAACTAAGCCCGTGCACCACAACTACTGAGCCTGTGCTCTAGAGCCTGCGAGCACAACTACTGAGCCCGTGTGCCACAACTACTGAAGCCTGTGTGCCTAGAGCCCGTGCTCCACAACAAGAGAAGCCACTGCAATGAGAAGCCCGCACACCGCAATGAAGAGTAGCCCCGGGGCTTCCCTGGTGGCGCAGTGGTTGAGAGTCCTCTTGCCGATGCAGGGGACACGGGTTTGTGCCCCGGTCCGGGAAGATCCCACATGCCGCGGAGCGGCTGGGCCCGTGAGCCATGGCCGCTGAGCTTGCACGTCCGGAGCCTGTGCTCCGCAATGGGAGAGGCCACAACAGTGAGAGGCCCGCATACCGCAAAAAAAAAAAAAAAAAAAAAAATAGATTTTTTAGGGGCCAAAACAGGGAGGGGCCCGAATCCCCAAAAAAAAAAAAAAAAAAAAGAGTAGTAGCCCCTGCTCACCGCAACTAGAGAAAGCCCGCGTGCAGCAATGAAGACCCAATGCAGCCAAATAAATAAATAAAAATTTCCTTCAAAAAAAAAAAGATTGAGAACCAGTGGTTCAGGTGAAACATTAATTTTGGCTAGTTTTTCAAAACTAATGAGTTTGTTTTTCAGATCTTTCCAAGGTAATGACATATAGCAAGTAGCATACACTTTTGGAGTCAATTTTTTGTGAAGAATTTTTCCATCTTTATTTTTCAGATTAATTTTTTAATGTAAATGTCATAGCATTCTTTCCTAGGTCACATTTATAGTGCCATAGAGTCCAGTTCCATACCATACTAATAGCTGTCTAATACTGGAAACATTTTTGGTTTGAGATACATAACTAAAAGGTAAAATTAGCTCTCTTTTGTATGTGTACCTAGGGCTGTTTTTAGGCCTTTTCTTTAACGAGTTAAAGATGTTATGCAATTAACAATGTTTTAATGTTTATATTATTTTTATTAAATTTTTTTTGCCTATAATGTATACATCAGTAGTATAATGCATGATGCAAAATTCATGATTTATAAAAGGGTACATAATGAAACTACCCTCACCTTAGTCCCCAGGTTAGCCAACCAATCTGTACATAGACATGCAACTATACATCTGTTTCTCTCTTAATCTTATATCTTAAAGATTTTTCCACATCAGTACATCACAGCACCTCCTCATTCTTTCGTATTCTACTCTGGATATGTTATTTACCTATGCCACTACTTAACCGTGTCCACTGAAAGGAAAACAAACACTACTTCTTCCTTTACTCACACTCAAAATACTTAAGATGCCAGATGTGTGGGTTTTCCTACACCAAGCAATGCTGCCATATTCTGCAGACACCAACTGGGTGTCCTACAGTTCAGTTCAGTCTGACACTATCCATCTGATCCCACAAGTTAAGGGCTCAGTCTCATGGTGCTGCCCCCACTTCAGATGCCAATTGCAAGTCCCAGGTTGTCACCTACTCTTCTGACTGGCTGACTATAATTCAGCATTCCCACAATCACCACCTCAGGTTTCATACTTTGCTAGAACAGCTCACAGAACTCAGGGAAATGTGTTTACTGGTTTATCATGTAATAAAGATGAAGAGACATCAGGAAAGTCCAGAAGGGTTCCAAGTGTAGGAGGTTCTGTCCCCACGGATTTGGGTTGTACCACCCTGCCAGCACATGAGTCTGTTCACCAGTCTGGCAGCTCTCCAAAGCCCACAGTTCAGGGATTTTCATGGAGGCTTCATTATATAGGCATGATCAATTATTAACTTAATCTCCAGCTTCTTCTCCCAGGAGGAAGGTGGTGGTGTTACCGAACTCAGGTTCTGCTGCTCGCCGCTGGAAAACCAATATTCAAGAGATGAGAGTGTTGGTTGGAAAGGAAGAGTTGCTTTATTCAGGAAGTCAGCAATCTGGGGAGAAGACGGACTGGTGTCCAAAAATCAACTTTGAAGATTCTGCTTGACCATGAAAGTTTTTAAAGGGAGAATCATTTTGGGAAGAGGGATCAGACTTCCCACGTGCAGACTTTCTTCTGATTGGTCGATGGTGAGGTAACAGCCGTGTTCAAGGAATCTTGTGCTCAGCCTTAAGTTACCATTCTCCACCCGAGTGGGGGCCATAGTTCCTACAGAACTCAAAGATATTGTTATATTCCTTGAGGAGAAACCAGGACCCTGCCCCACAGCTGCACTATCGTTTCTTGACTGCTCCCCCTTTGTTTCTGCTTTCCCTCCCCTTCCCTGATAAGCAGCAGTTTGAAACTGCTCTTTGGAACTCAGGGAAGGTCAGGAGGCTGAATGAATCCTATTTCCTACAAACAAGAAATGGGGGACACGGAGAGGATTTGTACCAGATATGTATCAGAGGGTATGTATCCGATTGTTATGTACACCCCTTGGGGAGGAACTAGGACTTTTATCACTGAACTATTGTTTCTTGACTGCTTTTCCCTTGTTCCTGAATTCCCTCACTTCCCTTAATATCATTAATTACTGAGACCTGTTCAAGGGCAAGCTTCGTGACCAGGCTTAGGTCACAAAATGGCTTACGCCAAAATAGTTTCTCTTATGTCAAGAAAGCCAGGCCTGGTTCTCTTTCTCCAAGGACCCCCTACCCTATCTGCTTACAGTTCTTAATATCTTCTCTTTTTTGAGATTTTCTGTTTTTCCATTCATGTCAAGTGTTCACAGTTGCTTGCAAGAGCATTTGTATAATATTGGTTTAAAGTGTCAGATATTATTCTTTGTCATTTAGGTATTGGCATCTGTTAATTGTTTTTGTCATGCAAATTGAGGTTTTCCTGGTTCTTTGTATACCATGTAATTTTGGATTCTATCCTAGACATTTGAATATTATGACAATCTTATTTAGCTCTTATGGAGATCATTGTTTTAATAGGTAGTCAATCTGGTTAATTCACGCTGTTGCAGGAAAGAAAGTGGGGCACAAGAGGATGGTCACGTCCCATCCCAGGTCTCGGGCAAGTCCCTGGGACGGCTGCTGAGTGTGGGTTCTTGGCTTCGTGCAGGAAATTATTCAAGAGCGAGCCATAATAAAGTGAAAGAAGGCTTAATGCAGGGAGATACACACTGAATGTGGGTCATCTCAGAAGGCCAGAGGCTTAAGGGTATGGGGTTGTCAGGTTTTATAGCGGTGGGTAATTTCATAGGCTAATGAGTGGGAGGATTATTCCAACTATTTTGGGGAAGGGGCGGGAATTTCCAGGAATTGGGCCACCGCCCATTTTTTGGCCTTTTATGGTGGGCCTTGGAACTGTCACGGCACCTGTGGGTGTGTCATTTAGCTTGCTGACATATCACATTGAGCATATACTGAGGCTCAAGGTTTAGCGGAAGTCAATCATCTGCCATCTTGGACCTAGTTTGTGCTAACCAGTTTATGTCACATCCTCAATGGCTGTCATTCTTTAAAAGGTTGTGCCCTGCCCCCTTCCTGTCTCAATGCCACATATTCCAACACACCTTCTGTGGTCTGTGGCTTCAATATCAGTTCATTTTCCAAATCCTTTCCCATTGTGTAATTTGATCTGTCCCATGTGTTCATCACCCAGTAGCTAGTTGGGGACCTGGGCAGTGATCTATCTGCCAGTTAAGTTCTCAAAGTCTTTAATATGCTGATTAGGATCAGATTCATGCCTAATGTACTCAGTGGGGTCGCTTTCCTGAGCTCCTCCCTCTCTACAGTCTCCATGGTACCTTCCCTTTCTTTGGGGTTCTTCTTTTTCAGGCAGAAAGCTGAGGCTTCAGGAACCATGCACTTCTGTCACTTTGCCTGAACTTGGGACTAAATGGCTTAACATCTTTGAGTTTTGGCCCCCACCTGTAAAATGCAGATAATACTACTACAATGGCAGGTATATAGCGCTAAATAAATGTTTATAAATGTTTCCTAATATTAAAATTTTAGCTTCTCAAAACTGTTACTACATATTCAGTTTTCACTGATTTAAAGCAATCTTTATCCAGGTTTATGTATATGAGGGGAAGATAAATTATGCCATAGCCATCATTAAAACAGTTGATGAAACTAATTTTTGGTCTTTGTTAATAGTTTTACTTTCTGGTATCTTTAATTATAAATACCAGCTCCAAATTGTAGGATAAATTACTGGGGTTCTGACATGAAATTTTTCCTGTTAGTGAGCAGAGTCTTATGGAAAATAGAAATGAAACAAATAATCACTTCTGTCAAAGAGTTTACATTTTAGCTAAATAGACAATAGAATTATAATCATGCAGAAATATATAATCATGCACAAAACAGTTACAAAGTAGTACTAATGTGTCAAAGATAAAGGGTAACCATACTTCATGGTTTGCAGGAGACAGTCCTACTTTACCTTATTTTTTTGGTTTAATTATTAATAGAGCCTCATTTCATGAAGGTTTCCTAGGCAGGATAACAAATTACATGGCCACTTTATAAATGCTAGTTTCAAGAGAATGACAAAGCAAAAAAAATTATCACTGTATTTTCAGAAAGTTTGCTGGGCCTGAGAATGAGCAGAGTGGGCTAAAGAGATCTGTGGGTTAGGGTGAAGGGACCCAAGATAGTAAACAAATACTTAGAATTTCAAATAGAAATGTGGGAAATGGTGTTTCAGAAACCACAGTTATCTAGTAATATGCAGGGCAGACAAATGGCAGGCGTTGTAATTAAAGAGATGTGAGGTGATATAACCTTGGATTATGTTGGTTTTGCAATTCTGAAGTTTAGAATTATAATTTTTAGGCGATTACCACAAATGGTAGTGTTCAAAAGTTTCAGCCTGATGAATGCACGAGAGAATGTCTATGGAGTGAGTAATTAATGTATTTTTACCTCACAATTAGAGGATTTTAGAGAAATGTAATTTTTTAATAGACATTTTCTAGAGCAGTTTCAGGTTCACAGCAAAATTAGAGCAGAAGGTACAGATTTCCCATATATGGCCTGCCTTAACACACGTAAGATCACCCTTGCTACAACATCCCCAACCAGAGTGATACCATTGAACAACTGATGAACTTACACTTGATGATGATTTTTTTTTTTCTTTTTTTTGTGGTACGCGGGCCTCTCACTGTTGTGGCCTCTCCCATTGCGGAGCACAGGCTCTGGACGCACAGCCTCAGCGGCCATGGCTCACGGGCCCAGCCGCTCCACGGCATGTGGGATCTTCCCGGACCGGGGCACGAACCCGTGTCCCCTGCATCGGCAGGTGGACTCTCAACCACTGTGCCACCAGGGAAGCCCGATGATGACTTTTTTACCTCTTTGTTTTCCTTTTTTCTTTCTTTTTTTTTTGGCGCGGCCTGCAGGATCTTAGTTCCCCCACCAGTGACTGAACCCCTGCCCTCAGCAGTGAAAGTGTAGAGTCCTAACCACTGGACCACCAGGGAATTCCCTCTTTGTTTTTCCTTATGCTTGACTGACAATTAAAATATTAATGTTCACCATAGCTCTGTGTGAAATCAGATTATTTCACCACTGCTTAAATTATGTGATTCTTGTCCAAGTGTTTTTGGTGGCCAAAACAAGTGAGGCAATGGCTTGTCTGAGGCTGAAAAAAGAATCCTAATCCTACCAAACAAAAAGAGGGGAGAAAGTATAAACTGACCTTGACATTTGGATAGTTCTCTGGGAACTGGGAACTTTTGTTTTTGATTTGCATAGCCACCGGAGAGGCAGTTTTAGTAATCAGTGATTTATTACAATGGGCCATTATAGCAACTGGAAGAACAAGGACTCTAGCTTGAAGTTTACTTTCTTATATACTGAAAATGAGTTTCCTAGCTGGGATTGCCCAATCCCAAGAACAGATTGTGAAACGTTTCCCCACGTCCCAGTAATCTGAAGTGACTCATCAGCTGGCAATATGGACAAAGCACCCACAATTCACGTCCTCAAAACATGATCACCACAAATTCTATTTTCTCTCTATTTGAAGGCCGATGAGAGAATCGAACACCATCTTTGTGGAGAAAAAACGGAGTATAGCTGGGGTTTTTTTGTTTTGTTTTGTTTTGTTTTTCGGTTTACTGCAGCACTTTTACTTCCTCACAATGGCACACTGCTGGGGCCTAATATTCTCACATGACAGTAGAAAACCAAAATCTGTTGTTATCTCTTCAAGAATTGAGAATTGTGTGCAAAAACCTTACATAAGTTAAGAGGATGAATACATTTACAGATGTGAATGCAAACTGTTTTCCAACTCAAGGCAAGTAATGACATATGGTGTTCTGGCAGGAAAACTTCGATAAGAAAGGAAAGCAGGTCCTAAGGTTCGGAACTTCTCAACCTGGTAAGACTGGCAAGTTAGTAATTACAACGAGTTAATTTGTATAAATTTCTAACTGGTTCTGAGAAGTTTAAATTTATTTACACCTCAAAAGAATCCCACTTGTGGAACTGTGAGGCTTGTGCTCACTCTGGCAGCACATATACTAAAATTGGAATGACACAACTGATGAACTTACACTTGATGATGATTTTTTTTTCTTTTTTTTGTGGTACCAGGTACCAGGTACCAGAAGATTAGCATGGCCCTTGCACAGGATTACATGCAAATTCATGAAACATTCCATATTTTTCAGTTATCGAATTTGTATCTTTGTGTATATGATGTCTTTGCAAAGATTAAATAGTATAAAATATGATGTAAATTGTACCAACTGATATGGAAAGAAACAGTACCAACATTAAACTTTGCAAAATTTTAAAACTTAAAAAAAAAAGTCCTGCTGGGACTTCCCTGGTGGTACAGTGGTTAAGAGTCCACCTGCCAATGCAGGGGACATGGGTTCGAGCCCTGGTCCAGAAAGATCCCACATGCTGTGGAGCAACTAAACCTGTGTGACACAGCTCCTGAGCCTGTGCTCTAGAGCCCGTGAGCCACACCTACTGAGCCCACATGCTGCAACTACTGAAGCCCACGCGCCTAGAGCCCGTGCTCTGTGACAACAGAAGCCACAGCAACGAGAAGCCTGTGCACCGCAACGAAGAGCAGCCCCCACTCACCACAACTAGAGAAAGCCCTTGCACAGCAACAGAGACACAATGCAGCCATAAATAAGTAAATAAATTAATTTTTTAAAATCCTGGGAATTCCCTGGTGGGTCCAGTTGTTGGGACTCTGTGCTTCCACTGCAGGGGGCACAGGTTCGATGGCTGGTCTGGAACTAAGATCCTGCATGCCATGACGTGGCCAAATAAATAAATAAAATAAACATAAAATAAAACACAACCTCCTATCAAAACATCACATTAATAAAAAAAATCCTATCAGGCTAATAATTATTTTTTTTACAATTTACAAAGGATGAAACCAGGGCACAGAAATTCATCCCCACTAAAAAATGTATAACTTCAACAGGGTTCATCCTATCTGTAAATGTCATCACTCAGTTGTTCAAGCCCAAAGCACAGGCATCGTCCCTGATTCTCTCATTTCCTTCTATCCCACATCCAACCCATTATCAAGTTCTTTTAGTTCTGTCTTCCAAAATATTCTGAAAGTGATTACTTTTCACCTCTGCTGCTTCACTTCTAGGCCCAGTTCTAGACAGCTCTCCCATCTGGTCTAGTGAAATAGCCTCCCTACTTGACCCACTGTTTCCACTCTTGTCCCCTCCCTAATGACAGTTTATTCTCTGTTTAGTAGATAGAACGATCTTTTAGAAATATAAGTATGATCATGACACTTCCTAGCTGAAAGTCCTCCAATAGAGTCCCACCCTAGAATAAACCTAAAACTCCTTATAATTCTATACACTATACTCCATTTGGCCACTGCTTACCTCTCCTAACTAGTTTGCTATCATTTTCTATTTAATTCACTTTAACAACAATGTTTTTCTCATTCTTCTTCAAAATTCATTCCTTTCTTAAGGCCTTTGTACCTGTTGTTTCTTTTATCCTGACTGCTTTTCCCTCAGAGCAGCTTTCTTACTACTTCATTGAAGTCTTTGCTCAAGTGCCATCTCCTGAGAGGCCTTCCCTGACCACATTACCTAAAATAAGCCGGCTCTGACCTCTGTTTATTTGGCTTATTTTTTTTCCCATACCATTTTACACTCCTTGAATTTCTCTGTTTGTGTGTTTATTTCTGTCTTCCCACCAGAATGCAAATTCTCTGGCTGAGGACAAGTACATTGGTTGATTTGTTTATTGCTGTATCTCCAGAGCCTAGAACATGCCTGACATTTAGTAGGCATTCAAATATTTATTGAATGAATGAATTTGTGTTTATGATTTTTGTTTTCTTGTTTCTTCCACAACTTTGTAGAGGAATAGTGAAAGAGTTATGGAATTTAACAATGCATGTAAAACAGCTATTTAAACTGAAAAACCTTATACAAATGCTGGTTATCCTACTTGTGAGTATTACCTATTGGTCTCCTCTGGATTTTCTCTTTATTCCTGCTCTGGGTCAGGGACAACATGAGAGTAATAATTATTTAATTCAAGTAAGTCTGAATTTTGAAATATCTGTTGTGTTCAGGGTAGTTAGGTATGAAGGGGGATTCAACAACATGAAAGCCTTAGTCTATTAATGCCTAGGAGGAATTTAACTTTCTAGTGGGAGAAAATGAGACATGTATTAGAGAAATAAACAAAAAACATTTCAAAGACAACAAGGAAGTAAGCCAGTGAAAGCAATAAGAACAAAGGGAATTCAAAATACTGGAAAGATTCTTTCATTATTGGGTTTAATGTAGGAAGCAAATCTTAAAAGGACGACAGTGCTGGGAATTTGTGTAGTGAAAGAACATGAATGTCCAAACATTAGCCTGATAAATATTACTTTGGGTGTTCTTTTTATTGGCACTAATTGAGCATCACAAGCAAATGGGTGGTTTCTTGGCTATATCTATATCATCATCCATCTGTCCAGCACCTGATTAACTGCATATTTCTGGTGAGGTATTTTCTCTACTAAACTTTTCCCTCCTTCACAGTGCTAAAACCTTTTAAAAGTTTTTACTGCTGTATCAGCCACTTTGTTACAAACCCCATGCCTATTAATAAGCCATATTTTCATGGGATTGTCAAGAGTATTAAATTTGATAGTACTTATGAAGTTCCTAAGTCTATGTTGAGCGTTCCTTCGATAGAACAATAAATATTATTATATAAGAAATGAAACCGACGGAATGACACCAGGGCAATCTCAATATGTTCCTTACGGGAAGTGTAAACAGTTAGGAAGGAGTCAGGTGTGGTCCACAAACCCAGGTCAAATTGAAAACAATACAAGTCGTACCGGTCGTTCAGATCACCACCCTGGCTGCAGGGCAGCCCATCAGCGTCAGCCAGCCTAGGCTCCCGGAAGGTAAACACATTGAAAAGGGCGGGGCAGAAGGCGCGTTCGGGATGGTTGACTGGCCAGCTAAAAGTGATTGGCAGCTGCCATGTCCACGTGCGTTGAGCTTCGAACCAGCTGTCGCGAGAATTCGATGTAAACAGACCGGTCCCCGTGAGGTACGACTGCCAGCCTGAGACACCCAAGTGACGTGCACAGGCTTCTGCGGCATGATGCTTTTTGACAAGGCCACGAAGGTGCTGTGTCCAAAGGAAAACAGACATGTTTGTAACTCCTCCCTACCTGCCTGCGTTCGCAACCGAACCTTACACCCCGGCTTCACCCGAACTCACATACTGTTATGTTTTCCCTCGAGCCCCAGCGGATTGGATCACTTCAGGAGGCGGGTCCGCCTCTTTGCTACTTGCTGGTTGGCGAAGCTGACCTCTAAGGGCGGTGCCCAGCCGCGGCCAGTTTGCTTCTGGGATTGGCTAGAAAGGTAGTTCCGCTGAGGCGTGGTAGGAAGTGGTAACCGTCAATCACGAGGGGAGACTCCAAACAGTGAGTCTTGAGCTGGAGAGCAGCGTTTACCGGCGGCGCGGCCGGTGAGAGGGCTGGCGGTGCTGCTGCTTTGAGGAGGCTTGGCGAGGACGTGGGACGAGCAGCGTGAGGGGAGAGGGCTTGGCTGGTAGGAATTCGACGAGGTAGAGCTGTGGAAATCGGAGGGGGAGGGGAGGGAGGGCAAGGGGCCAGAGGGCGGCCGGGGACAGCGGTGGCTCAGCGTTGGAGGTGAAATGGGTAACGCCGTGCTGATGTCTTTCAGGAGAGTGGGGCCTGAGGGGCTGGCGAGGGTCGTCCTCAGGAGACAGGGCCCTTAAAGACAGTTCTTGGGAGCCTGTGTTTCGAGAAATAAAGGGTGGAATGGAAATGAGAGGGCTCAGGGGCTGGAGGTGAAGATACCCACTGAGGAAGGGGTACCTGGGCTAGTTGGGGCACAGGGTGTTTTGGTTGTAGCAGATGGGACTCATCAGTTTGCGAGTTTTCAAATAAGGTGATAGAATGCTCCCTGCTTAGAAGAGATGGTTTTAAGGGCTTTCAAGATTAGTTCCAGGCTGTGGGCTTTCCTGAGTCGTGTAAGAGATCTTTAATATTGCTGTCTCTTTTAACCTTAACCACATACAGTCCATGCTTTTAAAACCTCCCCAGTGATTCAGATGCTTATTAGACATTCAAGGATCAGGATTCAGTGATGAGACTGGAAGGGCTTCTAACGTCATATATGTTTTTATTACTTATTTAGACTCTGGTGATTAGGTTACAATAGCAGAGGTTACAAATATTACAAATATGATTTTGATAGTCTTGTTAAATTGTGACTGCAGTCTTTTTAAAAAAAATATATATATTTGACATATAAATTACATGAGTTTCAGGTGTACAACATAATGATTCGATATTTGTATATACTGCAAAATATCACCACAATAAGACTAGTTAACATCCATCAGGATACGTAGGCCATTTTACTCCTATTTTCCCAACACTCTTAGTTGGAAGGTAGTACCTCACTGTTCCATTTGGTCTTAAAATATTATACCATGTATATTTTTATTATCAATATAAGATTTCAGTAAATTCTTTTAATTTTGGCTCACAAAGTTAGCATATTTGTTTTTATAAAGTGATCCTGTGCTAGACTTTCCATCCCTTCCTAGTTTATGTTAATAGTAGATCAGGGACTTCCTTGGTGGTGCAGTGGTTAAGAATCCACCTGCCAATGCAGGGGACACAGGTTCGAGCCCTGGTCCGGGAAGATCCCACATGCCGCGGAGCAACTAAGCCCGTGCACAACTACTGAGCCTATGTTCTAGATCCCGCAAGCCACAACTGCTGAGCCCGTGTGCCACAACTACTGAAGCCCACGCACCTAGAGCCTGTGCTCTGCGACACGGAGAAGAGAAGCCACCGCAATGAGAGGCCTGTGCACCGTAGTGAAGAGTAGCCCCTGCTCGCCACAACTAGAGAAAGCCCGAGTGCAGCAACGAAGACCCAAGACAGCCAAAAATAAATAAAACAAACAAACAAAAACAATAAAAAAGCAGTAGGTCAGAGGGTCCTGCAAGGGTCTTAACTAGTTTTGTGGTTCTGAGCCTTGGTCCAAATAAGAAAACCTCATAGTAGTTTGAAAAATCTTTTATCTACTTCTTCCTCTTCTGCACTCCCCTCTTTTAGGTGTAATAGGAATTGCTGGGAAATTTTCCTACATTTTAGGACCTAACATTTAGGTATTTGTGACAAGGGATCTCTAGTGAGCAACCATGTATCTTTCTCCCGACCCCCAACAATAATGATCCATTGTTTTCTGTCTTTTTGTTCCGGAAACAGGTTTTGTGAATGAAGCAATGGCTACAGATTCCCCCAGAAGACCCAGTCGTTGTACTGGTGGAGTCGTGGTTCGCCCTCAGGCTGTCACGTAAGCAAATTTCAGATAAGCCTGATAGGTAAAGGAAAGATTACTCAGAATAGTAACTAACATTTAGGTTTCCTTTCTAAGCAGTACTTACTTTTGTAAAATCTGTTTAATTTTGGCTTTACAGGATGATAAACATCGTTGCCAAGGCCAAATAAAAGCAATAATTGGAGGGTCAGTTTGATGTATTTAGCACATTTATAGAGTACTTGAAAAGCACTGTATTTTGTCCTTGAGTACTGCTTTTTCAAACCTCAGGTTTAACAATTAATGTCATTAAATCAGTTTAGTGAATCAAGACCATTATTCAAAAAATGAAATAGAATATAGTAGAAAATATAGTTGGGAGTTAGTATTGTGTTCTGACACGCACAAAGATAATATGCATTCATATGTATGTATATGTTTTCTAGATTGTGATGTATTACTCTAGGTTTCAGTCAGAAAGTTTCAAAGTGAATGTCATAAAGAGTACATTTCTATATTTTAAGCATTTTTTTGACAAAGCATGGCTATACTTTGCAGTAGCTTATAATCTAATGTAGTCTTTTTTTCGTTTTTTCTTTGGCTGTGTCGGGTCTTAATTGCGGCACGTGGGATCTTTGTTGTGGTGTGGGGGCTTCTCTCTAGTTGTGGCGTGCGGGCTCTAGAGTGCACACAGGCTTAGTTGTCCCACGGCATGTGGGATCTCAGTTCCCTGACCAGGGATCGAACTGGCGTCTCCTGCATTGGAAGGCGGATTCTTAACCACTGGACCACCAGGGAAGTCCCTAATGTAGT
This sequence comes from Neophocaena asiaeorientalis asiaeorientalis, assembly GCF_003031525.2. NCBI lineage: Eukaryota > Metazoa > Chordata > Mammalia > Artiodactyla > Phocoenidae > Neophocaena > Neophocaena asiaeorientalis. Next base: position 6,893,281 of record NW_020174560.1, on the reverse strand, counting down.
TTTAAGCTGTGTATACTTGCAAGCACTCTAATGAATAAAAAAGATGCCAGCAAAACAGCCTGGGAATTTAGAGGAAATATTTTGTGTTTTTTAATTATTTATTTAAAAATTTTATTTATTTATGGCTGCATTGGGTCATCTTTGCTATGTGCAGGCTTTCTCTAGTTGTGGTGAGCGAGAGCTACTCTTCGTTGGGGTGCGCAGGCTTCTCATTGTGTGGCTTCTCTGTTGCGGAGCATGGGCTCTAGGCGCGCAGGCTTCAGTAGTTGTGGCACGTGGGCTCGGTAGTTGTGGTTCACGGGCTTAGTTGCTCCATGGCATGTGGGATCTTTCTGGACCAGGGCTCAAACCCATGTCCCCTGCATTGGCAGGCGGATTCTTAACCACTGTGCCACCAGGGAAGTCCTTATTATTTTTTTAAAATTTTGATTGGAGGGAATATTTTAGTGGGAGTATTTTAGATCTGAAAAGGTTTCATTAAGAAGCTAACATTTGGACTTCCCTGGTGGCGCAGTGGTTAAGAATCCACCTGCCAACGCAGGGGACATGGGTTCGAACCCTGGTCCGGGAAAGTCCCACATGCTGTGGAGCAACTAAGCCCGTTCGCCACAGCTACTGAGCCTGCGCTCCAGAGCCTGTGAGCCACATATATTGAAGTCCGCGTGCCTAGAGCCCGTGCTCCGCAACAAGAGAAGCCACCACAACGAGAAGCCCACGCACCACAGCGAAGAGTAGCCCCCGCTCGCCGCAACTAGAGAAAGCCTGCACACAGCAACAAAGACCCAATGAAGCCAAAAATAAATAAATAAATTTTGAAAAAGCTGACATTTATCGTGTAATTTAACGGCTGAATACAATTTGGGCAATTAGAATCAAGGGCACATTTTCGGCAAAGGCAATGGAGTAAGCAGAGGTGGGAAAGGCAAGCTATTTTCATAAATGGAATCTATGGAAGTTGACCTATTTAAAGGAGGTTGGGGTGGACAATTAAGACCCTTGAATACCTGGCTAAGGAGATAAAGTTTGCTTTCTGTCTTTCAAAGTGTTAATAAGGGGATTGTAGCATTTTGAATTATTTCCCTTGAGCAGTTTAGCCTGTTACATAAAACTGCCTTCTCAGACTAACAAAAAATATATGTATAGTATGATATTTCACCATTATACTTGCTTTTTTTTCCCTCCTGCATTTCCCTGGGCTATATCTTTCTTTGCTAACTGTGGACCATGGCAACAGGCTAAGCATATTATTAGCTATGAGTTAGGTACTGTTGCAATCTTCATTTTACAGATGAGGAAACCAAAGCAGAGAGAGAAAAGTTTTCCTTGGTAACATCCAAGAAGGGAAACCTGGATCAAACCCAGGCAGTTTGTCTCCAGAGTCTGTGTGCTTATGCCCTATTCTATGCTGCCTCACCATATGGTATTCCACATATATTGCTTTTTGTTACGCAATACATAATTTTAGTGTTTTTTGAAGTTCTTTAATTTATTCAGTATTCTTTTAACAATAATGCTTGAGCATCTACTCTGTGGCTAAGTACTGGCTTATAGATTCTGGAGATATAAGGTAAATATGAGAGATGGATTCCTTTCTGTAATAGAGTTTGCATTCTAGTGGAGGACACAGTAAGTAATTACAGGCTCTGATCAGTGCCCGGTGTGCTATGTTAGAGAACAGCATTAGGGAGTATGATTTAAGGCCGTCAGGGAAGGCCTCTCTGAGGAGGTAACACTTAGGCTGGAGATCTAAAAGGCAGGGAAGAATTTGCGAAGGGATCCATGCAGAAAAAAAGCTGGTGTAAAGGTCTTGATTCAAAGAAGAGCTTGGTGTAGTCTAAGAATTGAAGTTGCATGTGACTGAAGCAGAGTAAGTTACAAGAGTGGGAGAAAAGTGAGGTTGGAGAGGTAGGCCTAATCAAAAATTTTTTTTAAGGCCTACTCAGTTTTTGTAGGTATCTAAGGCATATTGTCTTTTTAAAAAATAGGATTTAGGGTAACTCACATTATTTTCTTCAAATGTAATTTTTCACATTTCTCTGAAATGAAATTGATTTGGTATATATTTTGAAGAAAAAATTTTTTCCTCCATTTGCTGATCTCCATGTATTTCCCATTTAAAATATCTTAGTGTCCTTAATAGTTCTTCACCTTTATGCATTTTGATATTTTCCCATACCTTATCCACACCAAAAGTTCTGTGAGGACTGTTTAATAACTCCTTCTAATGCCTGCATCTGCAGCAAAATATAGATTCACTTGGCTAGATGCAGGCAAGGGACTAGGTTCTTAACCAGTCTAAAGAGAAGGTCACTCACTAAATACTGAGTCATGAGCAACAGTTTTTCTTGCTCTAACTAGGGCATTCTTCTGCTCTGACTCAAGAGGACGGTCTTGCTTTAGCCAAGTCTTCTGTCAGCACTCCTTCAAATATGAGTTAAAAGTTCTACCTGTATCAAAGTAAGAGAGCGTGCGGCCATAAAAAAGAATCAATTATTGCTATTTGCAGCAACATGGATGGACCTAGAGATTATCATACTGAGTGAAGTAAGCCAGGCAGAGAAAGACAAATGTCATATGATATCACTTATACGTGGAATCTAAAGAATAATACAAATGAACTTTTATATTTCAAAACAGAAACAGAGTCACAGACATGGAAAACAAACTTATGGTTACCAAAGAGGAGAGAGAGAGAGAGGGATAAATTAGGAGTATGGTATTAACAGATACACACTACTATATATAAAATACATAAACAACATGGATTTACTGTATAGCACAGGGGACTATATTTAATATCTGGTAATAACCTATAATGGAAAAGAATCGAAAAAATGTATAACTGAATTACTTTGCTGTACACCTGAAAATAACACAATAATGGGAATCAACTGTACTTCAATTAAAAAAAATGGAGCATGACTTTTTATTTTACTTTTAAAAATTTAAATTTATTTTTGGCTGCGTTGGGTCTTCATTGCTGCGCGCGGGCTTTTCTCTAGTTGCAGCGAGTGGAGAATACTCTTTGTTGCGGTGCGCGTGCTTCTCATTGCAGTGGCTTCTCTGGTTTTGGAGCACGGGCTCTAGGCGTGCAGGCTTCAGTAGTTGTGGCTCGTGGGCTGTAGAGCGCAGGCTCAGTAGTTTTGGCGCACGGGCTTAGTTGCTCCGCGGCATGTGGGATCTTCCCAGGCCAGGGCTCAAACCCGTGTCCCCTGCATTGGCAGGCGGATTCTTAACCACTGTGCCACCAGGGAAGTCCCTAAAAAAAAAAATGGAGCATGACTTTTAAGAAGAGATAATGTTTGGGAATTCCTTGGCGGTCCAGTGGTTAGGACTCCACGCTTCCACTGCAGGGGGCGGGGGTTCAGTCCCTGGTTGGGGAACTAAGATCCCACAAGCCCCATGGTGTGGCCAAAAAAAAAAAAAAAAAAAGAAAAGTTAAAAAATTTTAAAATCTCATTTGCATTTAATAACATATACAAAGAAATTAAGAAAGCAGGTTAGCAGAATTATCAGACGATGAGAGTTGTTTCTTTTTTTTAGTATTATGAATAACTTTATTAGGGCTTGTAGAAAGAGCTTTTCCATGTTTCATATTAAGCTGTCATGATAAATTTTATCCATTTCACCCTTTTTCAGGGAGCAGTCCTACATGGAAAGTGTCGTGACTTTTCTGCAGGATGTTGTGCCCCAGGTAAGTGTCTGTGTGGTTTCAGAAATAGTAGGCTTTACTCTTGGCCAGGGAAGCTCTGAAATATTCTGTTCCCTAAACTTGACACCAGTATCGCCAACTTTAGAAAGACTTTTGATGTTTTAGCATCCCAAACGTTGGTAGGGTAGAACCATACTTGCTGTTATTATTAGATGTGCCTTAGTTTTGTGCTGACGGTGGCATAATTATTATTCCTTAGCCCTTGCTTTACTAAGAGTAATCAAGGTGCGATATTAGCTGAGAGATGGGGCTTGGAACTGTCTATTTGGGTTCTCTTTCCAAAATCTTTCTCTTGTCCTAGTTAAATGTTGCCTGTTGGAAGTGAAATAAGCAATATATGCTTCGCATCTGGTTAACTAGATACTATATTAACTAAATACTACACTGAGGTCAAATCTATATCACTTTCCCATTGAGCAGTAGTTTTATGTCAATTATAGCTTGCCTTGTTACTCTAACTTATAAGAGAGTAAGCCCTTTACTGTTCCCTCTATGTAAATGTGAGAATAAAGAATGAGAGGAACCCTCCTGGGATCACCTCTAGTGCACCGTCTCTCAGACTTAAATTAACATAGGTGTCGCTTGGCACACTTGTTAAAAATAATAATTTCCAGGCCCATCTCCCAGTGAGTTTGACTCAGGGGAATTAAGGTGGCATCCAATAACTTGTGTCTCTAGGAAGAATCTCAGGTGATTCTTGTGAAACAGTATCTTTGGGAAACACTGTTTAGTGGAACTACTGAAGGGAAAGGTTTCTGTGTTTTCTCCTGTGATGATGTCAGTGTTCAGACTGCTGTGGTATCTGTAATTGCACTGTTCAAAAAGAACATTCAGGGCTTCCCTGGTGGCGCAGTGGTTGAGAGTCCGCCGGCCGGTGCAGGGGACACGGGTTCGTGCCCCGGTCCGGGAAGATCCCACATGCCGCGGAGCGGCTGGGTCCGTGAGCCATGGCCGCTGATCCTGCGCACCCGGAGCCCGTGCTCCGCAACGGGAGAGGCCACAACAGTGAGAGGCCCACGTACCGCAAAAAAAAAAAAAAAAAAAAAAAAAAAAGAACATTCATAGGTCCAGTGTCCCAGCTTTATGAGAAGGTCCTACCTAGAAAAGTCTAAAATCCAGATTTCAGTTGTATTAATAAATTGTATTCATCAAATAAGGGAAAGTATCAAGGCATGTTTGGTATTCCTTTATTATGTTCGGTCAACTTTAATGAAAATAGGCCACAATGACAAGATCTGTGGGGCATGTAAGGAAAAATAAATGCTTTCTTTTCTTGAGGAACTTGGTTAAGAAGGGAAGTCAAATGGCTTGAAGCAGTCAGAGGTAATAGCAACATATCACTAAGTGTTGCACGTGATAGTACAGACTGAATATGTAATTGCTAAGGGAATGCATAGCAAAGAAAGCGTGAAGGAGTCAAGTTCCAAAGGACATTGGAAGTAGCATTAGTTGAAATGAATGGCAAGGTTGGGAATCTGATGGTAAAGGAAACTGCCCAACTGGATATGGTAGGCAGCACCGTTGCTGTGGCTGTGGAGAATCTTGTACTCTGTACAGTACAGACTTCGAGAACAATCAGGGGCCGAAATCCAACTTGGTCTTCTACAAACTGCACCTTTCTCTTAAGCCCTGAGCCCTGACGTGAGGCTAGTTCCAAGGAAGGGGCATTTAAAAATATTGGTAATTTGCCTGCTATAGAGTGCCCCTTTATCAGATTTTTACAAAGGCACCTTTTGTGCTAGTGGAAACCCTGTGTAGCAAGCAGTTTTTGTTGGCTGGAGGAGAGAGGCTGCGGTCAGAGGCTTTGAGGGAGTAGTTGGAGAGTTTGCTAGAGAAACAGGAATACTGGGTTGAGCAATAGATTGAAAATAGGGGGCTGCTAAAACTGATAGGGTAAAAATGCCAGAAGGTGGAAGGTTAACTTAGTTTTTATGAGGATTATACATTAGAAAGGGGATAGTCTATGCAGTTGACTGTGAAGACTGGGATCAGGGTTAAGTCACTTCAGAAGTAAAGTTGTAGTCCCGGATCTAAGAATTAGAATATTCATTTAAGAAATTTATGTTAGGTAAGTCATTCTAGTGACTGTGGAAAGAAAGCAAAAATTCAGGCACTACTGGTCAGGTGCTGTCTTAAGTTAGGGAATACTCAGTGCCTGTCCTTAAGGCTTCATGGTCTAGGGTAGCCATCAGGCAGACTCTTTCTGTAAAGGGCCAGAGAAGCTTTGCAATTCATACAATGTTATTTTTTGCTTTTTAATTTTTTTTTTTTTTCGGTATGCAGGCCTCTCACTGTTGTGGCCTCTCCCGTTGCGGAGCACAGGCTCCGGATGCGCAGGCTGAGCGGCCATGGCTCACGGGCCCAGCCGCTTCGCAGCATGTGGGATCTTCCCAGACCAGGTCACGAACCCGTGTCCTCTGCACTGGCAGGCGGACTCTCAACCACTGCGCCACCAAGGAAGCCCTGCTTTTTAATTTTTAATTTTTATTTTTGGCTGAGTGGGGTCTTTGTTGCTGTGCGCGGGCTTTATTTGCAGCAAGCAGGGGCTACTCTTCGTTGCAGTGCGCGGGCTTCTTATTGCAGTGGCTTCTCTTGTTGTGGAGCATGGGCTCTAGGCACGCAGGCTTCAGTAGTTGTGGCACGTGGGCTCAGTAGTTGTGGCTCCTGGGCTCCGGAGTGCAGGCTCAGTAGTTGTGGCTCACGGGCTTAGTTGTTCCGTGGCATGTGGAATCTTCCTGGACCTGGGCTTGAACCTGTGTCCCCTGCATTGGCAGGCGGATTCTTAACCACGGTGCCACCAGGGAAGTCCCTCATACAATGTTTGTTGTAACTACGCAGCACTGCTTTTTATGTAAAAGAAAGGGTGTGGCTGTGTTAAAATAAAACTTTATTTATGAACACAGGTCGTGGCCAGATTTGGTGACCCATGGTCTCCTTTTTTCCACATTTAATCTGTAATCCCCCATTGGCAATTTGTGGTGATACATTTGGAAAATGATATATTTTTGCTGATGTTATATTCCAACTCCTGCCCTATTCTGGGAATTACCAAATTCGTGGAGCTTAGAAATTATTCTCTGGGTCTCCAGATATGCCTAAAAGGGAGAAAATGTGTTGTTAGACTGGTATCAGCTTCTTCAGCTGTCATAAATAGAGTGAGTTCCTACTGTGTCATTGACAGCTGGTAGAAGCCCTAACTGTGCCGTTTGATATAATAGTTGTACTTCTGAAAATTTATTTTTAAAAAATTCAGCAAATAAAAAAATGAAAACTCAGAACTTTTCATTTCAGTGAGAAATTTTGACATTTTTCAGTGTGAAAAATTGTAGCCTGCCCAGATGTCAGTAGCAGTCAAGCAAATTGTGATATGTTGCCCCTATAGAATAATTTTCTGTGATTAAAAATTATACTTTTGACAAATAGCACACAATGGAAGTTACTTTCTCTCCAGTGAAAAAATAAAACACAACATACCTATAGTGATTGTTGCTGTGTTTTTTAAAATTGAACAATAACTTTGTGCTTATGAACGTGTATATGCGTTAGAAACCAGATAAGAATTAAAAGGAGAAATAAATCCTGTACTCAGTAATGGGGTGAAAGTTACAACTGTAAATAAGAGAGCTAGAGCAGTTGGATCTTGGTTGGAGAAGGAGGGCTAAAAATCAGTGCTGGGGGGAGAAATAACAAACTTTTGTGTGGCAGCGCACTGCCCTCCAGTAAGATAGCAAATAAACCTGGATGGGCACTGGGTGAGTCTGTGCTTCACTGACAGTAAAATAGCTAAACATGAGCAAAGGATATCATAGAAAGCTGAGAGGCAAAATGACATGCTGTCATGTGCCTTCTTGATGCCGGTCTGCAGGAAGGCACACAAGAAGCAACCCTCTTCAGTCAACTTCACAGAATTTTTAAAAAAATGCTTAGTAAAGAGCACTGTGTCTGCTAAGGAGAGAGGAAAACTTGAAGACATAGCAAAAGTATGCAGGCCTCATTATGAAAGTTTTGTTTCCCCCTGAAGGGGAAAGAAAAAAGTTTAAGAATCTCAGTTCACTGAAAGGCCTCTTTTAACCTTGTTTCGTGCTGCATATCGGCCAGAAATCAAAGGAGAGCACCGTGCAAATGTTGCAGAGGAATTGGGAGAATGTCGAGTAATGCAGGTGATTAGCAGCCTTCCATTTAGCAATCTGCTAAATGGAAGAAGATATTGTATATGTTATAGCTTTACCAGATTAAGGGAGAGCCTGACATAGGAAAAAAGAGGTGGTCCTAAATGAATGTGGTATCCTGGATTGGGTCCTGTAGCAGAGAAAGGACATTAGTGGAAAAACTGCTGAAATCCAAATAAAGTCTGGGGCTTTAATTAGTGGTAATGCACTGGCGTTAGTCTCATAGCTTTGGCAAATGTACCATGGTAGGGTAAGATTTGGTTAGGTTAGATTGTTAACAGTAGGGGAAACTGGCTGAGGAGTATATGAGAATTCTGTACTGTTTAGTAATCTAAAATTATTCCCAAATAAGAAGTTTATATTAAAGAGGAGAATTTTCAAGAATGAAGAGAGCAAGACCAAGAGAGAAGAGGAAGAAGTTGAGGATGAGATGGTTGAAGATAAAGTAGATGAATTAGTTGGTTCTAGTGGAGGTTTTCCTTTTCTCCAAAGGAATTAACTGCCCTATGCACAACTTGTTTTCTTAAACAATTGAAATCATAAGGATGTGTAAGATAACTTTTTTTTTCTTTTTGCATAGTAAACCTACTATTAGAGTAACCCTGTCTTTTAGTAATATTTTCAGTGGCCGTTAACCTTGTGCGGTAGAGGAAAAGGGCTGTAAAACTGCATGGAAATTTAAAGCAAGTTGTGTATAACACAGATTATATATGGGATAGTGGTTTTTTAATGCTTTTGATCCAGCTTATATTAAATAATTGTTCTGTGAACTGAAGACCACTTTATAACTGAAAACGTTGCAGCTTTTTGTTGACATTCTAAGTGCTTGCAAGTGTATACAGTCTAGAAAATCTAGACAATTTTAAATAAAAACATTTGATTTGAGGAGAGATGACTCCCTTTGAATATTGATGGGTACCGTTGATACTTTTCCTGTGACTTCACAGCAGTTCATGCTTATCTTTGTGACCCTTGCAGGCTTGCAAGAAAGCTAATAGTTTGGGTCCAGAGGCCAGATAAGAGACTGAAAAGTAATACGTTTTTTTCTACCCCCCAACCCTGGCCATGCCCTCCACCTGGAACTGGTGGTTAGCAAAAAGTAATGCTCTTGACAATTCTAGGTAGAGTGTAATTGCCTGATCATAAACACCTGGGAACTAAATTGATACGTGTGGTAGTTTGGTGTATTTCTTCAGCTTTATTTGTTGACCAGTATAGGAGATTAGTTTTTTGAGTACCTTTGAATTAGAGTGATGCTTCCTAGTAGACTATGATTATTGTATTTTAGGTTTCTGTAATTCTTAGGCTAAAAACCCTTTTCTGACCAAGCTTATCAGACTCCTGGGTAAGTTTCTTTAAAAATAAAAATATTACAAAATGTGCTAGTTCTCAAGATGTAGGATTGGTGAGGTTGGAGGGGGATAGTGTTGGCCTTATTTAAGTTACGTTTTGTTTTGAACATCAGTTAATATTTGAGCTGTAAAACATTTTCATTCAAGTGTTTCTGTTTACTGTGCAGGCTTACAGTGGAACACCTCTAACAGAAGAAAAGGAGAAAATAGTCTGGGTCAGATTTGAAAATGCAGATTTAAATGGTATGGTTTTAACTTTTGGGGGGCATATGAATTAAATGTTTGTTTGAGGTTTACCTGATTCCAAAAAAACAACCCTTACTTTTCGTCAGATTACTTTTTCTTTAAGTGACTTTTTAAGTTTTCAAAATAAATTTATTTTTAATTTAAAAAGTAACATATTCAACTATAGAAACTTGATTAGAACTAATATTGTATTGTACAAGTCTTAGAGTCACTGTAACATGTAGTGCCTAGCCTTAAACTTCAAGTCCAAGTGAGATAACAATTTCTTAGAAAAGAAGTTTTTGTAATTCCAGTTTGGTTACTTGTATAGGATTTATAACTGCAAAATAATCATTAGTGTTGAACTTTTTAGACTTTAAAATTATTTTCCTGAGCAGAATGTGTGCCAGTTCAAGGCCTGTTTGTTCTCAGATACCTTCCATTTCATTGCTCCTTCCTGCTCCCTCTTGCAAGGGGGCTGCTTCTTGTCTGTTTCCCAGGCTGCCATGTCTGTTTTCCTCTGGCAGGGTTTGGGAGGCACTGGTGGGTAATTGAAAGGGAGGGTGGGAGAAAGGGAAGAGTATTATTCCCTCTCCCTCTCTGTCAGCAGCTGCATTTCCTCTGTGGTTTTCACTTCACCTCGGCAGCTCCACTGGGGTTCCAGTTTCTGCCAGGTGACTCTAGCGCCCTGCCCTCCTCCCTGTCTCCCTAGTGTAGGGGTGGTAATGGCTGCCTGCCGTTGCTAATCCAGTAGGTTGCCTCACAGTTCCTTTTTTGGCTTCTTAGCAATTCTGTAATCTGTGTAACGGTTGTCTGTATTAAATTCCCAATTATGAATACACTGAGTTGTTTTCACTTGGACCTTGATGGATACCATACTCTTGAGTCTTAGTCTCCTCTGAGACTTTTAAAATACCATATTTTCCTTTAAAAGCTACGGTCCAGGATGCGGGAGGCTGTGTCACTTCTGCAAATAGGTTTCTTTTGAATTTTGGATTCTCTGTCAGCTGGTTTGTTCAAATGACAACTTGTGCCCTCTGTGGAGAATAACACGTTCATTTGTATAGGTGATTATTTATGATATATAAACTTTTCCTACACTATTTCTCTTTGAAAGCTTATTCTATTTAAAATTTCCTTTCTTTTTATGACTGTCAAATTTCCTTGTTTACTAGTATATTCTTTTCTTTCTTCCTTTTCCTTCTTTATTAATAACTATTTAAGTGTCGGTCTTTGTTTCCTATCACCATTTCCTCATGAATTCATACTCTTTTCCCTCCTGGAAGTATATTTGCTTTGTGGGTGTTAGAATGTATTAGAGGACTTTCTTGATTTAATAACAAAGAAAATGTGGTCATGGTCTTGAAAATATTAGCCAGATAATAGCAAAAACTTGTACAGCGTATGCAAAATGTTAAAAATAATTTAAAAATCACAAAATTGAGGAATTTCCTGGCAGTCCAGTGGTTAGGACTTCACGCTCTCACTGCTGAGGGCCTGGGTTCAATCCCTGGTTAAGGAACTAAAATCCCATAAGCCATGCAGCGTGGCCAAAAAAAAAAAAAACAACCACAAAGTTATCTTTAAAAAAATGTCATCAAAATAATCTTTAGGCAAGGTTTTTTTGTTTTGTTTTGTTTTTAAACAACAAGTAAGAATTGCTGGTGTAATAATGCTCTATAAAGCATTTGCTTTATTGAAGTAAAATGCATCTGCATCTGGAAATGTAGATGGAAACTGCTTATTTGGTACTTCGTGTTCTGTTGAACTTATAATGGTTGTCCTTAATTTAGTATCCCATATCCCCGTTGACTTATTAAACTTTTAAGTTTATACATCTTCCTGTTAAATACTTTAGCACACTCATGTGTCCTTTGGTCTCTCCTTTCTATATCATATTGATAGTGTATGAAATTTTGTCCTGGTTTTTCAAGGATATACTTTTTATTATCTCTAGCCCTAGGAGGTGTGTGTGCATGTGTGCACATGTATGTGTATGGTTGTGTTTGTTTTAAGGCAATAGTAAATATTACCAAGATATTTGATCCTCCTTAACTGCCCCAATCTCTCATAACATTTTCTTTTTTTTGGTCATGCGGTGTGGCATGTGGGATCTTAGTTCCCTGACCAGGGATCGAACCTGTGCCCCCTGCGTTGGGAGCATTGAGTCTTAACCGTTGGATCTCCAGGGAAGTCCCTCTTAGAACATTTCTTGAATGTGTCTCTTATTTGTGTTCTTTCTTCAGGAATGTTTTATTTAGGTGTTTGTGTGGCAGACCTTTGGAGATATTTATAATTGAAAGAAAATTTGGCTGTGGGAAAGAAAAAGTAGGGTTCATTGGCTGCAAGTCCAACATCTCCTTGAAGAAAGCTAACAAGGACTAACTTTTCCATTGCATTAGAGATTCTTGATCAGCCAGTCTGCCCTTCCCTGGTTGTGCCTGCTGCAGCTGGGATGCAATTCCTTGTTCATTGCCTTTGTCTTTCACGATATCCTAAGGGAGACAGTGGAGGGGATTCTTCTGATTGCAGCCATATTAGCTTAGCAGGCTGCTTCTTTGTAGAGCAGTTATGGGTACCCAGAGATTGTATTAGGTATTTAGGCTTCTCTTTGCTAGACTGGGAGTTTTTCTGGCAAAACAATTTAGAAGTCTTCTACCTGTCTATGGATTTAAGTTATTTTATCATATTAATGAAACTCTGTTGCTATTAATTTAAAACTTGCAGTGTTCGAATTGAACTCTGCTCTGGTGATTGCTTTCTGTTTATTCCAGCAGGCCTGAGAGCTCTGCTTTTCTGCTTGAAATTATAAAGTGGTGCCAGTTGGCCCCTTACCTCCAGGCTGCAGCCCATTTGATTATGGGCTTGTTGTGCTTGGGGGTGGAGTAGGTAACAACTTTTACAGGGGATACTTCTAAGGAACCTGGCTTATTGAGATTCTCCAGTCCTGGATCCTTCTAGGTATCTGCATTCCTAATCAATGTACTAACTTTGGTTTGGTGTTAGGTAGAGACTACTACTTTTGGAGTTTATTAGAAAGTGAGATTAAGGCCCTTTGTATCATGGTCATTGTTCTGTTTTTGCTTTCAGGCAGCCTGATTTATACCTAAGATTGTTTTTCTTAAGGCACTGTACTGAAAAAGGTATAAGAAGTAGCCAAAGCAGGTTATTTATGTATGTATTTATTTATTTTTAATTAATTAATTAAGTTTTGGCTGCGTTGGGTCTTCGTTGCTGCACACGGTCTTTCTCTAGTTCCCACGAGCGGGGGTTCCTCTTTGTTGTGGTGCGCTGGCTTCTCATTGCGCTGGCTTCTCTTGTTGCGGAGCGCGGGCTCTAGGCACACAGGCTTCAGCAGTTGTGGCATGTGGGCTCAGTAGTTGTGGCTCGCAGGCTGTAGAGCTCAGGCTCAGTAGTTGTGATACACGGGCTTAGTTGCTCCACGGCATGTGGGATCTTCCCAGACAAGGGCTTGAACCCATGTCCCCTGCATTGGCAGGCGGATTCTTAACCACTGTGCCACCAGGGAAGTCCCTTTTTTTGTTTTTCTGTTTGTTTGTTTTGGGATTTTAGTTCCCCGACCAGGGATCGAACCCCAGGCCCTTGGCAGTGAGAGCACAGAGTCCTAACCACTGGGCCACCAGGGAATTCCCCGTTATTTGTATTTTAAAAAGAGCACTCTGACTGAAATATGGAGCTTGGTAGGCAGCGGTGGAGGCAGGAAGCCACTCAGGCTTTTGCAGTAGATGTTGTAGACAGGGGTGATGGTGATGTAAGAGAGCTGTTTAGGAGCTTGGTCATAGATTTATTGCTAGAGGGAAGGAAGAAGGCGGTTCCTGATCTTGCTATCTGCATAGATGAACATGCTATTCACCAAAATAGGGAGCTCTGGAAGATCAGGTTTGGGGAGGAAATCCTGATCTTTGAGTGGAATTTGATCTTCTACTGAGACATGCAAAAACCCACACTGAGGAAGTCACTAGCTGATACTGACTGAAGCAATGGTTGGAATGAGATCACTTGGGGAGCGTATACTGTGAGAAGAAAACAGAGTTTAGGAATTTGCTTCGAGTAACTCCAATATTTAAAGAGTAGTTAGAAAAGGATGAGCCAGCAGAGAAAATGGTGAGCATCAGTTATAGCTGCTGAATAATCTTAACAAGATGTGCTTGAAAAACATACTGGATTCAACAACTTGGAGGTTATTGGTGACCGTAGCAAAAGTCACTTGGGAGGAGTGTTAGGGGCAGAAACACATTCTGCAATGGATTCGGGGTGAATGAGAGATGAAAAACAGATGACAGTTATAAATAGATGAGGAATTTAGCTTCTAGAAGGAGAGGAAATGAAGTCAAATAAAGGGGGAGGGAATATTACTGCTTTATGATTTTTTAAAAAACTTATTTATTATGCAAATATATCATGGTAAATAACACAAAAATATGGATCAATGAATGAATTTTTACAAATCCAACACCTGTGTAGACATCACCTAGGGTAAGAAATGGAATGTTGCTACCTAATTGCCTAGTGATTTTGAATTTCATGTAAATAGAATTGTTCGGTATAGAGGCTTTTGTGTCTAGCATATTACGCTTTTTGCATATTATGTCTGTGAGGTTCATCCATGTTACAGTATATGGTAGTGGGTCATTTTTTTCTGTGCTGAATAGTCTTCCATTGTATCCGTGTACCACTGTGCTTGTCCATTCTCCTCTTGATGGACATTTGGATAGATTTCAGCTCTTGGGTCTTTATAGTAATGCTGCTGTGAGTATTCTTATCTCTTGATGTATATATGCTGAGGCTTCTAATGAGTATATACCTAGAGTGGAACTACTTGGTCAAGGGCATGGTATCTTCAACTTGAGTATATATTGTCAAACTGTTTTCCAAAGTGATTGTACTGATTTACAGTTACTAGCAATAAATAAGCAGCCTCTTCACTCCATATCCTGCCACCACTTGGTTTTGTCATTGTGGTTTTAATTAGCACTTCCTTGATTACAGATGAGGTTGAGCCACTTTTCATGTTCACTGATGATTTGACTATCCTATTTTGGAAGTGTTTTTCCATGTCTCCTGCCTATTTTTCTACCGACTTATCTTTTTCATATTGATGTTTGTTATATGTATTAGATGAATCCTTGTGTGGTTATAGTTGTCTCTTCTCCCATGCTGTGGCTTGGCTTTTTACTCTTCTGGTAAGGGTGGCTTATGAGTAACAGAAGTTCTTCATTTTAATGTAATAAATTTAATGTAGAATTTGGCGATCTTTTATGCTCAGAGTTTTTTTGTGTTCAGTTGTAAAGTTGTTCCCTGTACCGTGATCATGAAAATACGTTTCTACGGTGTTCCTCTAGTATTTTATTAACTTTACCTTTGTCATTTACATCTAAAATTCCCTGGTATTGATTTATTTGAAATTTTAAAAATTGTTTTTCAATAAGAAGTTCTGAAGTATTTGGAAGACATTTAAAGGAAAGCAAACAGGAAGCTGAAATCACAAAACTAGTATTTTTTTTTAACAGTACTTATAATAATCAGCACAAGTAAGGTTTTAAAGATCAAACTCTCTCAGTAGAGTACAAGTACCAAGTACCACCCCACTACACACAAAGAGTAGACTACAGAACCTAACAGAGCGCCACCAAATTGCCTCCTTGCTATTCTTAAATATAGGAAACATAATCCGGACTTTCCTGGTGGCTCAGTGGTTGAGAATCTGCCTGCCAATGCAGGGGACACGGGTTCGATCCCTGGTCTGGGAAGATCCCACATGCCGCGGGGCAACTAAGCCCGTGTGCCACAACTACTGAGCCTGTGCTCTAGAGTCTGAAAGCCACAATTACTGAGCCTGTGTGCCTAGAGCCCATGCTCTGCAACAAGAGAAGCCACTGCAATGAGAAGCCTGCGCACCTCAATGAAGAATAGGCCCACTCACTGCAACTAGAGAAAGCCCACGTGCAGCAAGGAAGACCCAACGCAGCCAAAAATAAATTAAAAAAACAAAAACCACACAATTCTTTTATAGTGAACTATATGCCCAGTGTGTTCAGATATAGCAGGATTTAATTCTTATATGTAAAGGAATATAATTTTTCTTCTATTGCTAAATTTGCATATATTAGAAATTCTAGATGGTTATATGTCATATTTATATTTAGTTAACTTTGGTAAAATATTTTATTTTCATTTATCATTTACAGGTGGTTTTATTCCTGATATTAGTATTTCCTAGATATCGAGTGAGAGTTTGATTTTTATTTATTTATTTTTTTACTGCAGCATGATTTTATAACAACAGTAATAACATCAACATAGGGCTTCCTATGCCTGATACTATTCTAAATGCTTTTTATATTATCCCATTTAACTCTTACAACAATCCTTTGAGATATGAGTATGATTACCTTCATTTTACAGGTGAGGAAACTGAGGAACATTGACAGTACTAAATTTCACAGACTCTTGTGTCTACCTACTTATACAAGACCTCTAGCTGTTTGCAAAACCCTCTCCGCATCTTGCTCTTCCCTGTCCTCTGCCTGTTATTTCTCAGAGTGTCCAGATGCAACTTGTGAACCCACACAGTTTATGTTGTGTGCTTCCGCTGGGCACTTCTCCTTCTGTGCTTTTACCTGGCACTAGTTTCCTACTGGGTACTGCTGTCACTGTGTTAGGTTCTGTAGTCTACTTTTTGTGTGTAGTGGGGTGGTACTTGGTACTTGTACTCTACTGAGAGAGTTTGAGTTTTAAAACCTTACTTGTGCTGATAATTATAGGTACTGTTAAAAAAAATACTAGTTTTGTGATTTCAGCTTCCTGTTTGCTTTCCTTTAAATGTCTTCCAAATACTTCAGAACTTCTTATTGAAAAACAATTTAAACAATTGTTACCGCCAGTAACATTAAAGAAGTGTACTTGTTTTTGTTGATTGGCATTGTCTTTTTTTTTTTTAATAGATCTTTATTGGAGTGTAATTGCTTCATGATACTGTGTTAGTTTCTGTTGTACACCAAAGTGAATCAGCCATATGCATACATCTGTCCCCATATCCCCTCCCTCTTGAACCTCCCTCCCACCCTCCCTATCCCACCCCTCTAGGTCATCGCAAAGCACTGAGCTGATCTCCCTGTGCTATGCTGCTGTTTCCCACTAGCTAACTATTTTACATTTGGTAGTGTATATATGTCAGTGTTACTCCTACTTTGCCTCAGCTTAACCCTCCCACCCCATGTCCTCAAGTCCATTCTCTGTGTCTGCATCTTTATTCTGCCCTGCAACTAGGTTCATCAGTACCATTTTTTTTAAAGATTCCATATATATGTGTTAGCATACGGTATTTGTTTTTCTCTCTCTGACTTACTTCACTCTGTATGACAGACTCTAGGTCCATCCAGCTCACTACAAATAACTCAGTTTTGTTTCTTTTTATGGCTGAGTAATATTCCATTGTATATATGTGCCACATCTTCTGTATCCATTCATCTGTCGATGGACATTTAGGTTGGTTCCATGTCCCAGCTATTGTAAATAGTGCTGCAGTGAACATTGTGGTACATGTCTCTTTTTGAATTATGGTTTTCTCAGGGTATATGCCCAATAGTGGGATTGCTGGGTCATATGGTAGTTCAATTTTTAGTTTTTTAAGGAACGTCCATACTGTTTTCCATAGTGGTTGTATCAGTTTACATACCCACCAGCAGTGCAGGAGAGTTCCCTTTTCACCACACCCTTTCCAGCATTTATTGTTTCTAGATTTTTTGATAATAGCCATTCTGACCGGCACTAGGTGATACCTCATTGTAGTTTTAATTTGCATTTCTCTAATAATTAGTGATGTTGAGCATCTTTTCATGTGCCTTTTGGCCATCTGTATGTCTTCCTTGGTGAAATGTCTATTTAGGTCTTCTGCTCATTTTTTACTTGGATTTTTTGTTTTTTTGATATTGAGCTCCATGAGCTGTTTGTATATTTTGGAGATTAATCCTTTGTCTGTCGTTGCATTTGCAAATATTTTCTCCCATTCTGAGGGTTGTCTTTTTAATTTGCTCCTTTGTTACTTAATTCTAATGTAGATACATCAAGAAATCTGGAATTTCATGAAATACATAGCACAGGGAATGAACCACCTTTGCTGATTATGATTGGCTACAGTGATGGAATGCAGGTCTGGAGCATCCCTGTAAGTATGAAGATGGTTGAATCCCTGAAATATAATACTTTTCAGCATGCTAGCTGGTGTGAAACCTGGCGATATTTTCTCTAAGGTCTCATCCATTTATTTTGCAAGCAATTGCTAAGAGACCGCTGTGTGTGGAACCCCATACTAGGCCCAAGGGCTAAGGGGAAAATGGGAAATTAAAGATGTTGTAAATGATTTGTAAAGTGGGCCAGCAATTGTGGGAATCACTTTACATGGAATATCTAATTTCTTATCATAGTAACTCTACCTAGTTGGTGTTATTATCTTTTCCTGCATTTTTACAGAAGAGTAAAGAGGCTTCCAGAAGGCTTTTAAAAAAAATAGTGATCATTTAAAAAAAAGTTTTGAATCAGTTAAAACATTCACATGGTTCACAATTCAGGAGTTATAAGTGGGTAACAAAACTCCCTACCACTACTCTCCCCAATTTCCCTTATCTTGAGCAGTTTCTAGTTTTCTAGGATTTCTAGTTATGTTTCTTTTCCTTATAGCTATATTTTATGCTAATAAGAACATATATACATATAATTCTCCCATCCTGCCCTTCCTTAACGGAAGGGAACATATTATACAACTCAGTCTGTACATTGCTGTTTTTTTACTTATAAATCAGTATTCAGAGAGCTTCTCTATGGAATTTATAACTGCTTATAATTCTGTTTTTTGGATTTTCCTTAATTTACATAACTTGTTTCCTTTTATTGGAAAAACTTAAAATTCCCCCCCACCCCCACCCCCTTTCTGCTATTAGAAACAGTGATGTAATACATGAATTTGAACAAAGGTTTTCTTGTGTCTGGGTATCTATATAGGATAAGTCATAATTTTAATAAATGTTTTAAATTGCCAAATTCTATTCCCAGTTTCCCTCTTCAATCCTACATGTTCCTCTTTGGAATGACCAAAAATAAAATGTACTAAAAGAGGAAGAGGCTTGGTAGGATCACAGCTCAGTGAAGTGTAGTAGGGTCTGCATACTTTGGCGTGTACTTAGTTATATTCTGCTCTTTGGCATGGCCTAGATATCATGTCTCTCCTCCAGATTTTGGGGTGTGGGGGGGAGTTGGCGGGTGGACCCTTTATTGTGTATTTTTTTTTGCAGTTAGAGGCCTGGAGCCAATAGAATTTTAATTTGTGCCTTTAATAGATGCATTTACCACATTGTTTGAAGCCTGTTGTTAGTGGGTGGTTCAGCTAGAATTTTTTTCCCTTTTTGATTTTTTTGCATATTATGGTTACTTCTTAAAGGATTTATAAGCAAACATATATTACCTCAAATTTAATGAAATTCAGGATGTTCCTGAATTCAGAATTTGGCTAAAAGATTATTAAGTAATGAATACATTGAACTGCATAATTCTTTAATATTCTAAGTAAAATTATTGTTTATTCTTTGATAAATCACTTATAATGAACTTTGGTCTTCCATCTAATCTTATAATAATTATATATCATATTATTAGGTATTTAGGATTTTAGGTTTTATATTTCTTTCTTTTAAAGATTGGCATTATTTTGCAGAGATAGAAGAATCCTGTTGGTATGTCATGGAATGAGTGTCCTCGTGTTTTTGCCTTTGGGGATGTGTAGTTGACGTTTTTTCAAGGCCCTGCAATGTTGTTTGTAATTTAAGTATCACGCCAAAGGCATAGACAAAGGACTTAAAAGTGTGGCAGTCTTTGCTTGCTTTCTTTTTCCTACCAAGAGAAATATTTCTAGGTTGTGTTCAAGAGGAGAGGATTTTGTGAATTTAACTTTTTCTTATTAATAGAGACTACATTTTGATTCTTTACACTGTTGACAGACTTGAAGGCAAAGAGGAAGCTAGAGCTTTAACAAGGTTGGGCCTTGTGGGATTAGGGATGTTGACTGGATTGAGCACATTTCTTTGGTGGTACTCAGGCTACCCACTTGCTTTGGTTATAATTCGAACCCGTGTCCCCTGCATTAGCAGGCAGATTCTCAACCACTGCGCCACCAGGGAAGCCCGAGGTATCACTTTTAATAGTTAATTTGTGTCTGGTTCTGAGTAACTTAAAGGTCTTATGAGGAAATTACTTCTTTACAGTAATTCTTATGCCCAGATTGTATTCTGAGAGATTTAAATAATCTTTTCTTCATGGAATTTTCATTGACTAACAGTTGTTTTTATTTATTTGTTTATTTATTTGGCTACATTGGGTCTTAGTTGTGGCATGCAGGATCTTCGTTGTGGCATGCGGGATCTTTCGTTGCGGCTCGCGGTCTTCTCTCTAGTTGTGGTGCATGGGCTCCAGAGCATGCAGGCTTAGTTGCCCCGCGACATGTGGGATCTTAGTTCCCTGACTAAGGATCGAACCTGAGTCCCCTGCATTGGAAGGTGGATTCTTAACCAGTGGACCCCTAGGGAAGTCCCTGACAGTTGTTTACTGTTGTAGTAGTATAGCCCCGTGAGGACTGGTTCAAGAATTAGAAGGCAGTTTGGAAAAATAAGCTCCTTCTGTTGCACTGATTGAGCTCTTACTATGTTCATAGAACTTTATATACACATTATCTCATCTGTTGTATACTGTGAGGGAGAAGTTATCCTATTTTACAGGTGGTAAGGTCACACTACTTATAAGAGGTGGAATTGGAATTCAAACCCAGTTCTGACTTCAGATTCAAAGCCCATGATCTAAGAGCTCTATTTCCCCTATGTGATAGCAGAAGATATGCCATGCAAGTAGTATGGCACCTTAGTTTTAGTTTTCATTGTAATAGGTTATGAAGTACCTTCATATATTCATCTTTTATAGACTAGTGTGACTGTTACCCATTACTCTAACTAAACCCTTCTGAAACTTGTTTATTAGTCAGTTATTCAGTAATCATTTAAGTGTTACCATGTGCTAGACACTGGGGAGCTTATGTTGGTCAACCTAGAAATAATCCTGGCTCTTAGGGATCTTCGCAGACCATAAATTGTGTTTGCTTTTCAGTAAGTGCGGGTGGCCAGAAATCAAACCCTGTCCAAACTACAGCTCAGTTTTTTCTTCAAGTTTGTGCACAGGGTTCCCTTCTATTGATTTTATGTAACTGTCCCACCTATGAGTCTCAGATTAAGAAAATAAACATCCTGGCTAAACATGTAAAAAAATTGTCTATTTATGTAAGTGCACAAATATGAACAAAGCTTAGATGATATCTAGGAATATAGTTAAGTGGAGTTAGCTCAGAAGCAGAACTGTGCAGAAGTAATTTCTCTACTGCCCAGTCACTACCACTTTGTATATGAGATGGCTGCAGGAAAACACCAGCTTTCATAGCTTTCCCAAGCTGTCAGGCCCCTTCTTTCAACACATCTGATGCAACATAAGAAAGAATGATTATTTGTGATGTTGATATTCTGGATACATAGGCCCTTTTCCCACCTGTGCCTAACAGTGACATTGCCTCTTTTTGGTAATGTAAATATAGGCTCTCTTGCTTAAAATTCTTAATTAAAAAAAAAAAGTCAAAGTTATATATGTGCATGGACTAAAGACCGAATAATTTTATGGGAGTCATATGAAGAAAACAGTAGTTGTATATTCATCCTTTCTTAACTCCCATAGTTCTTTCAGCTCTTGTTATCTTTGCATTTATTTCAGTTATTTTATTTATTTTAAAAAATATTTATTTATTTATTTGGCTGTGCCAGGTCTTAGTTGCAGCGCACGGGATCTTTGCTGCCACATGCAGGATCTTTAGTTGCGGCATGTGGGATCTAGTTCCCAGGCCAGGGATCGAACCTGGGCCCCCTGCATTGGGAGCGAGAAATTTTAACCACTGGACTACCAGGGAAGTCCCTGGTGGGGACTTCAGTTATTTTAAAATATCTTGCTTACATTCTCTCTTTTTTTTTTTTTAACATCTTTATTGGAGTATGATTCCTTTACAATGCTGTGTTAGTTTCTGCTGTATAACAGAGTGAATCAGCTATACATAAACATATATCCCCATATCTCCTCCCTCTTGCGTCTTCCTGCCACCCTCTCTTGCTTACACTCTTGATTTTTTTTTTCAGCCAGTTTTACACATAGATTGACTTGGTGCCATGAACTGTGAGAACGTAAAAATTGTTCATTTATTCATTACAATTCTTGGATAAAGTACGTATTTTGAGCAAAATAGACATGGCCTTTGCTCGAATGGAGCTAGTAGGAGAAATGGATTTAAATAAAAATAAATTAATAGGGCTTCCCTGGTGGCGCAGTGGTTGAGAGTCCGCCTGCCGATGCAGGGGACGCGGGTTCGTGCCCCGGTCTGGGAAGATCCCACATGCCGCGGAGCGGCTGGGCCCGTGAGCCATGGCTGCTGAGCCTGCGCGTCCGGAGCCTGTGCTCCGCAACTGGAGAGGCCACAACAGTGAGAGGCCTGCGTATGGGAAAAAAAAAAAATTAATAGACAAATTGTAATATGAAGAAAATAATAAGAGATTATAATAAGGAAGTGGCATAAAAGTTAATTAAGATTTAGCCACAGTAAGATTGGAACAGCAAGTAGTGAAGTCAGAGGCTCTGAGGTGGAAATGTTCTTTTCTCTGTACTGGGACATTGATTTAGATTTCTTAAGTTTTTTTTCTTCTTAAAGAATATTGAGATAAATATCTTTATGATCATGTAATTTGGAGAGATCAATAAAAGTAAATATACCAAAACTCTTGATAGATTTACCAAATTGCATTCTTGTAAAGCCATGCCATTTATTCTCACCTCATTCATTTATTAATTCATTCACTCAGAAAAGATTTATTGATTGCCTTTTATATGTCAGACCCTGTTCAAGGTGCTGGGAAAACAACAGTGAGCAAAACAAAACCATTATTCTTATGGAATTTCCATTCTAGGTAGGTGGGTTGGAGGGTGGGGAAGATGATAATAAACATGTACCATGCTTGGATAATAAACAAGTTACCAAGTGTTAAGGTGTGGTGGTTGATATTGTTGTGGGTTGCTATATTATATGAGGTGGTCTTGGAAAGCCTCTCTCAAAGACCCCCTGAGCAGAAGTGTGGAGGAGTGATACTTATGGGTATTTGAGGGAGGGGCATTCAGAGGCAGTGCTCTCTCATAGGATTATGTTGTTATTTTAAAAATTCTGTTTATTTTTGGGTCTTTGTTGCTGTGCGCAGGCTTTCTCTAGTTGCGGCGAGCGGGGGCTACTCTTCATTGTGGTGTGTGGGCTTCTCATTGCGGTGGCTTCTTTTGTTGCAGAGCATGGGCTCTAGGGTGCGCGGGCTCAGTAGTTGTGGCACACGGGCTTCAGTAGTTGTGGCTCACGGGCTCTAGAGCTCAGGCTCAGTAGTTGTGGCACACGGGCTTAGTTGCTGCATGGCCTGTGGGATCTTCCCGGACCAGGGCTTGAACCCGTGTCCCCTGCATTGGCAGACGGATTCTTAACCACTGAGCCACCAGGGAAGTCCGGATTATGTTTCCTATATTAAAGGACAGCAAGGAGGCAATTTGGTGGAACTAGGTGAAGAATGCTAATGGTGTCTCAGAGGTGGTGGTGGGCTAGAGTTTTTTAAGGTAAAAGCTTACAAAATGAGCTTTGTACCATTGGAAGAACTTCAGAAGTTTCGCAGGGAAGGCACCTATGCCCACCACCTAGATTATACCATGAAAATTTTTACTATACTTACTTTGTCTCCACTTGTAGATCTTATTGGATGCATTTCAAAGTGAATTGCAAACATCAGCATACTTTCCCCTAACTACTTTTGCATTAACTAAAGTTCAATATTTGATGAGTTTTTAAAAAAATTATTTATTTATTTATTTATTTTTGGGGTACACGGTTGTGGCCTCTCCCGTTGCAGAGCACAGGCTCCAGACGCGCAGGCTTAGCGGCCATGGCTCACAGGCCCAGCTGCTCTGTGGCATGTGGGATCTTCCCGGACCAGGGCACGAACCTGTGTCCCCTGCATCGGCAGGCCGACTCTAAACCACTGCACCACCAGGGAAGCCCCATTGATTAGTTTTTTATTGTAAAAGTTACACACAATTAAATATACAAATCTTAATATGTAAATTTCCTGAACTTTGACAAGTGCATGGCAACCCAAATCTCTGTCAAGATATACAGTAGATCTTGATTATCACTCAAGACATTTCCTTCATGCCTATTCTCAATTTTTCCTCCATCCCATCCATGAAACAACCACTGTTATTTTTTTTTCCATCGTAGATTAGTTTTGCCTGTTTTAGAACTTTCTGTACTATTATACAGTATGGACTTTTTTTGTGTAAGGCTCCTTTCACTCAGCATAATGTTTGTGAGATTCACTCTTGTTGATTGTCCCTTTTAATTGCTGAATAGTGTTCCAATATATGAATATACCATAGTTTATCCCTTCTCTTAATGAGGAATAACTGGCCTATTAATAGCTTTTGCCTGTTATGAATGAAGCTGCTGTGAAGATTCTTTTGTAAGTCTTTTTGTAAACATATGCATTTATTTCTCTTAGATAAATATCTACAAGTGGAATTGTTGCTTCATAGGGTAGGAATATAGTTAGTTTTATAACAGACTTCCAAACCTTTTTTCCAAAGTAGTTGTATCGTTTTACATTTCCCCCAACAATGTATGAGTTGTACCATATCCTTGCCAACATTTGGTGTTGTGTCCATCATTTTAATTTTTTTTTTTTTAGTTGCGGCATGCGAACTCTTAGTTGTGGCATGTGGGATCTAGTTCCCCGACCAAGGATTGAACCCGAGCCCCCTGCATTGGGAGCGTGGAGTCTTAGCCACTGGACCACCAGGGAAGTCCCATCTTTTTAATTTTAGCCATTCTGGTGGGTGATACCTTGCGGTTTTAGTTAGCATTTCCCTGATGACTAATAATGTTGAATGCTTTTTCATATATTTGTTGGCCATTTGAATATCTTTTAGGGATTATCTGTACAGTTTTTTTGCCTGTTAAAAAAATTGAGTTGTAGAAGCCAATGGAGAACTTTGAACAGGGGTAGACAGTGATGCCTCTTATAAAAATAGGGTGTGACAGCTACTGAGCCCACGCGCCACAACTACTGAAGCCCGCGCGCCTAGAGCCCGTGCTCTGCAACAAGAAAAGCCACCGCAGTGAGGAGACTGCGTACCACAACAAAGAGTAGGCCCCACTCGCTGCACCTAGAGGAAGCAACAAAGACCCAACGCAGCCAAAAATAAATAAATAATATAAATAAATTTATTTTAAAAAATAGGGAGTGATAAGGAACAGATTTGGGTGGAAAGATGGTGAGTTTGTGGACTATGGACTGTTGCTGGTCTATGAACTGTTGACAGTCAGTGAAATGTTTGTTACTGTTTGCAACAAGATAAGTACAGAAGTTGAGAGTAAGCTTTTGGAAACCTATAGCTGTTTGCCAGTTGCGCATCATCCAAACCTGTGTTTGTCATTTACAGACGTATCTGTTTGTGCCAGAATGGAAATTAAAAAAAAAAAAAGTAATTGAGCCTTCATAACATGGTTTGACAAGCAGTATCGGCAGGCAACCAGTTGGAGGAGGAGTTGTTCATGACAATGAGTGTGTTTTAGACATCGTGCCGTCATACATTATTTCATTTAGCACAAGTAACATCTCTATGATCATTAATATTCATTTTAGTGGTTGTAAGCTCTCCGTGGACATGCAATGAGATATAGAAGTTTCAGGAAGGAGATTTGAATTGCAGGATGAGGATTTGGATTTATTAATATTTCAGCCAGTATGAATTCATTAAGAATCTTTGAGTAACAGAGATACATTCCAAAATCCATATTTAATAAAGGTTGGTTTTGCAGTGGCTTTGGAATGAATAGAGAGTAAAGGAGAAAAGAGAAGGATATGAGGCCAGTTAGGAGTCAATTTCACTTCCCTGGTGGCACAGTGGTTAATTCGCCTGCCAATGCAGGGCATACGGGTTTGAGCCCTGGTCCAGGAAGATCCCACATGTCGTGGAGCAACTAAGGCCGTTGATGGTTGTCACTGTTCCTGTTGTTGGATGCGGGCACGGAGCCTGAGCCTCACAAGTCCCAGCTGTCTGAGCTCCTCTTGTCGGCTGAGGCCCGTCAGTTTCACACTGTCTACTTGGGAGACATTGAGAGCCTGAACTGAGTTAGTTGTATTGGTAACTGATAAAACATTTAGAAGAGAAGAATCAAAGATGTTTCCAAGATCTTGATTTGGGGCTGGTGCTGCCTGGTATGTAAGATGGCATAGTTTTAGAAGAAACAGAATTTGATTATTAGAATTAGACTTATATTATGTTGAAAATTTTATAAGGCAAAATTGCACTGTATAGTTTAAATGATAAAGTGTTGCCATTAAAATTTTTCAAGATAGTACCTTTGTAAAAAGTCCTGAAATTTTTCCATACCCTTTTGCTGTTAAATGGCTACTTAGCTTTCTCATCCTCTTTTGAAATGCTTAATATCTTAAACAAATCTTGAAAATGTATTCATTACAGCACCTAGAAGATGAGAGTTGCATTGTATGAAACAGTATATTTTTAGGTTCAGTAAGTTAAGATTTGAAGTGTTTTCTTGGAGCTTTTGAATATACTGCAAAGAAATAACACTAGGTGTCGCTAACACATTGAGCTAAGAAAAGTATAGCTGTTCCCTTGAAAGATTTGCCCTAAAGCTTTTAGTGTAGCTTTTACACTTTTTGTGTTGCCTTTACACAAAAAACTTTAGAGAAAACATGCAAGGACATATTTGAGGTGAATTCCAATTAGTTTATTATTTGTTAGAAGTTGGATGCCAACAGACCTTGCCATGTCAAGATTGCTAGCCAGGAAACAATTTTTATGGGTTTCATTTGGGAACAATATAAAATCAGTGATTTGGGTAACTGGCAAGCAGAGAAAGTTTGAATATGGACCCAAATCAAAAAATTGCCTTTGTTGAGAGTATCTTATTTTTTTTGGTCCACTGTCTTATTACTGGAAAGAGAAGTAATGGATGGCTCTTTAGTCACCTGGCAATGAAAGATCTTTGGGTGTCATGGAGTGAATAGAAGCAGAAATGAAGAATAATATTGAAGTAACTTGTGGAATCCATTCATATTAGTAGAGGCAATTTTTTTTTGTAGTGTATGTTTCTTAAGGTGTCACTTTAGAGAAGTCTTGTATCTGAAGTTTAGTCTTTCCAATGTTTAAATAGTGGCTTTATGTGACTTTTGTTGATTTGAAAAGTGAGTTTGAAATTTTATTATAAATTGGTATTTTTCTTGTTTGAAGTATTTTTGATGTTTTTCCACTCTAAAATGGAAGATATTCTTTGGACACAAGCTGACTTATGTCAGCGTGTGGAAGACAGCTTTTTCTTATAAGTGTTACTGCGTATGTTAAATATCATAAAGTGCACAGGTCGTAAGTGTGCAGACTGAATTTTTATATGTGTATGTAACCTTCTGGGCACCACTCAGATTAAGACAGAACATTTGGAGCAACTCAGGAGTCTCTCATGCCACTTTCCTGTCAATACTGTCCTCATACCTCCACGTAACCACTATTCTGACTTCTATCACCAGAGATTAGCTTTTTCTATTCTTGAACTTAAAAAAAGGGGGGGATGGGGGGACATAGATAACCCAATCTATTCTTTTGTGTCTGGCTTCTTTCTCTCAACAGTGTGACTATGAGATTCTTTCATGTTATCGTACGTAGAAGTAATTTGTTCTCATTTTTGCTATACACTATCTTATCATGAATACAATGCATTTTATTTTATTTATTTTTTAAAAATTTATTTATTTGGCTGTGTTGGGTCTTGGTTGTGGCACGCAGGCTCTTCGTTGTGGCACTCAGTCTTCTCTCGAGTTGTGACGCTCGGGCTCCAGAGCACGTGGGCTCAGTAGTTGAGGTGCGCAGGCCCAGCTGTCCCCGGCATGTAGGATCCTAGTTCTTTGACCAGGGATTGAACCTGTGTCCACTTCATTGGAGGGCGGACTCCCAACCACTGGACCACCAGGAAAGTCCCACGGTGCATTTTTGAAAGTTCGTTATACACCTGATAGACATTTTTGTTGGTTCTACTTTTTGAGCATTATGGATAAAGCTGCTCTGACGTTCTTGTAAGTGTTCCTTGGTGGATATGTGCTGCACCCATTTCTCTTGGATATAGACCTAGGAATGGATTTGCTGTGTCATAGTGTAGGTGTATGTTTAACTTTAGTAGATATTGCCAACCAGTCTTCCAAAGTGTTTTTACTGATATGTACTCCTACCAGCAATGTATGAAAGTTTCATTTGCTCCACATTTTCATTAGCTCTTAGTATTGTCAATCTTACTAATTTTAATAATTTTTTTGTGTATGTGTTGGTATCTCATTGTGGGGTTTTCTTTCTTTTTTTTTTTTTTTGCTGTACGTGGGCCTCTCACTGTTGTGGCCTCTCCCATTGCGGAGCACAGGCTCCGGACGTGCAGGCTCAGCAGCCATGGCTCACCGGCCCAGCCACTCAGCAGCATGTGGGATCTTCCCGGAACGGGGCACGAACCCGTGTCCCCTGCATTGGCAGGCGGACTCTCAACCACTGCGCCACCAGGGAAGCCCCATTGTGGGGTTTTAAAGATGCTTTTATTTTGCAATAATTTTAAACTTTCAGAAAACTTTATAACTGTTACAAGGAACTCCTGTTACTCATTACCCAGATTTACCAATAAAGGACATTTTGCCCCTTTTGCTTTATCATTCTCTCATTTTTTTTTTTCCTGTGAAGATTTTTTTCAGAACCATTTATAAGTAGGAGAATTTATGCCCCCCCTTTTCCATAAATAATTCAGTATGTATTTCCTGGGAGTAAGCACATTATCTTTTACAACCATAGCACTATTATCAAAACCAGGACATTTAAATTTGATACAATACTATTTTGTAATTCACAGTCTATTTTCCGGTTTCATCATTTGTCCTAATAGTCTTCTTTATAGGTTTTCTTACATTTTCACTTTCTTAATATTGTCTTTTGATGAAAGAAATCCAGATCAGATTTTAAGTGGTTTACTCTATTTTTTTATTTTTGGCTGCGTTGGGTCTTTGTTGCTGTGCACGGGCTTTCTCTGGTTGCGGCGAGCAGGGGATACTCTTCGTTGTGGTGCGTGGGCTTCTCATTGCAGCGGCTTCTCTTGTTGTGGAGCATGGGCTCTAGACGCGCAGGCTTCAGTAGTTGTGGTGTGCGGGCTCAGTAGTTGTGACTCACGGGCTCTAGAGCGCAGGCTCAGTAGTTGTGGCGCACGGGCTTATTTGCTCTGCGGCATGTGGGATCTTCCCCAACCAGGGCTCAAACCCATGTACCCTGCATTGGCAGGCGGATTCTTAACCACTGCACCACCAGGGAAGCCTGGTTTACTCTATTCTTAATGCTTTTTGTATCCTTGTTTACTCTAAGGCCATGAAGATATTCTCCTGTGTTTTCTGTTAGAAGGTTGTTGTTATTATCTTTAGGTTTGTAATCCTTTTGAAATTTTTGGTGTACGGTATGACATAGGGGTCAAGGCTTTTTTGAATTAAAAAAAGAAAAAAAAAAACCCAACTAACTCATTCAGCACCATTTCCTGAAAGGACCGTTCTTTCCCCACCAAATATGAGCATGTAATTCTTGCCAGCTCTGTGTTTTTGCTCTTTCTTTTTTGGTCTCTTTTCAAATTGATTTTTAAAACCTTTTAACTTTGAAATAATTATAGACTCATGGGAAGTTGCAGAATATTAGAGTTCAGGGTACACTTTCCCCAGTGTCCCCCAGAGGTTACATCTTATGTGACCTGTAGTACAATATCAAAACCAGGAAATAGACATTTACATTGATTTTTCAAAAAATGTTGTAGTTTGTCTTTTCCAGTTTTATTTAGATATAATTGACCTACTATATTGTTTTTCTTTTTTTTTTCGCTGTGCTGAGCAGCATGTGGGATCTTAGTTCCCTGACCAGGGATTGAACCGGTGTCCCCTGCGTCGGAAGCACAGAGTCTTAACCACTGGACCATCAGGGAAGTCGCTATGTTGATTCTTTTTTTAAATTTTATTTATTTATTTTTTATACAGCAGGTTCTCATTAGTTATCTATTTTATACATATTAACGTGTACATGTCAATCCCAATCTCCCAATTCATCCCACGCCCCCACATTGATTTTTAACACCATAAATTATGGTCGTTTTGCCCATTTTGAACTTTATCTAGATGGATTCATAGGATATGAACTCAGATTTTCATCTGCAGACACAATGATTAATCTTGAGACTTAAGTCCCATTTTTTTTTCCGATTGACCACATATGAATATTCTTCAACCCTGGCCTAGGGGTTATTTGCAGCTAGACAGAGTGTGCATTGATCACACGGTTCTCATTTATGCCTTTGCTTTTTATCTTCTTTCCTTATGTTTACGTTTCTGGTTTAAAGAGTATTGGTCAGCTTGATGTGAACTATCAGAAGTGATAACAGAATTAATAAATAATTGTTTTAAAAGGCTAATACTATTTTATTTATGTATGTATTGATTTATTTATTTTTACGGTACGCGGGCCTCTCACTGTTGTGGCCTCTCCCGTTGCGGAGCACAGGCTCCGGATGCGCAGGCTCAGCGGCCATGGCTCACGGGCCCAGCCGCTCCGCAGCATGTGGGATCTTCCCGGACCGGGGCACAAACCTGTGTCCCCTGCATCGGCAGGCAGACTCTCAACCACTGCGCCACCGGGGAAGCCCAAGGCTAATACTCTTTTAAATAAGAAATTAACTAAAATTATAATGCATGAAGGTATGCAAATACAAATTATATATGTTTGTGACTCATTCTTGCCATTATTGGCGTTTTGGACCAGATGATTCTTTGTTATGGGGGGCTGTTCTGTACATTGTAGTTGCCACATCTGTGGCCTCCATCTACTAGATGCCCAAAGCAACTCTCTGAATTGTGACTATTAAGAAGGTCTCCAGACATTGCCAAACATCCTCTGGTTAAGAACCACAACTCCAGAGAAAATTTTGGTTGAAACTACTGGCTTAGGTACATATAATTTGATGGGAAAAGTTGTTGCGTGTAGTTAAGAATACCAAAGAGTTACTGTGCATATACATGTACACACACACACCGCACACCCACTTTAGTAAGAATTGTTTAAAAATGGAACTGAAATATCTGTATTTTTAAATATTAAAATCCATTATAAACTATCCATTATAAACTATATTGTAAACTATCCATTATAAACCTGTTCTTTCCCTTAATATTCATTCAAGTTGATTGTCAATAATCAGTTGTCTCATTTTTTTCAGATGGGAAGAGTCAGATAATAGAAAGTATTAGTTTTCTGGGGACCTTAAAAAGAAATGGAACTAGGATTTCTATTTTCTAAATTTTGTTCATCTTCTATTTAATGTTTGAATTTTGGACATAGGACCAAAGGAATGAAATGGAGAATTTCTGATTTCCTAATTTTTGATTCAATTTACCTGTGAGTTTCAGTATTTTCTGGGAATCTTGATTTTACATTAGCAGTTGGGAGAATTCTTCATAAGACTCTCTAGAACTGTGATCATGTCTAATGGTCTTTGTATCTCTGGTGCCAAGTACATTGTCTAACAGTTAGTAGGGTGTGTGTGTTTGTGTGTGTGTCTATTTACATATATATTTGCATATGTATGTGTATATATATGCACATGTATATATGTTTAATGTGTTTCAAGATTTCAGCCTTTTGCTGGATATTTTCATTAAAGTGTGCTAGAGACTCAATATCAGAAAGATCCAAACTAAATTTCATAATCTTTTGCTGTTTGCTCTCATTCCATTCCATTCCCAATCCATCCCTTCTCCCTAAAATCTTCTTGTTTAAATTAATTAACAGAAGTCTCATTTTTCCATTCAGCCATACTGAAACTTTAGGGTCTATGCCACGTATTAGGAGGTGTAAATGTAACTAAGGGCTGAGCCCTGCCTTGAGGAGATCATATTTTACTTGTGCGCGATGTCACTACATAATTGCAGTCTATGTCAGTGCTTCCCAAATGGGAGTGATTTTGCCCTCAAGGAAACATTTGTCTATGTTTGCAGACATTTTTTATTGTCACTATTGTCCCAACTGCTACTGGCATCTAGTGGATAAAAGCCAGAGATGCTGTTAAACATCCTACAATGTACAGGACAACCTCCCACAACAAAAATTGTTCAGTCCAAAATGTCGGTAGTGCTGAGAAGCCCTGGTCTATGAGATTTGTGTTTACGTTGGAGGGTTGAATAGAGTGCTGTAGAGCACTGAGCAGTGTTGGGATGCTTTGGGGAATTTTGACACTTGTGTTGCATAGTAAAGTTTCATAATATTAATATAAATAATGGCAACTATTTAAAAAAATAACCGGAGTGTACCACACACATTATTTTAGGCACATTGCCCATTATTGTCTCATTATCCTGTCAATTTAACTAGTTAGTGTTATTCCTGTTTTACAGATGAAAAAAATTGAAGCTCATATTTAACCTGCTCAGCTTCTTTAATAGGTGCCTTAAAAAAGAGACTATTTTTTATTTATTTTAAAAAATAAATTTATTTATTTTTTTGTGGCTGTGTTGGGTCTTCGTTGCTGTGCGTGGGCTTTTTCTAGTTGTGGCGAGCTGGGGCTACTCTTTGTTGTGGTGCGTGGGCTTCTCATTGTGGTGGCTTCTCTTGTTGAGGAGCACGGGCTCTAGGTGCGCGGCCTTCAGTAGTTGTGGCTCGCAGGTTGTAGAGTGTAGTCTCAGTAGTTGTGGCGCATGGGCTTAGTTGCTCTGTGCATGTGGGATATTCCTGGACCAGGGCTCGAACCCGTGTTCCCTGCATTGGCAGGTAGATTCTTAACCACTGCACCACCAGGGAAGTCCCCAAAAAGACTATTTTTTAGATCAGTTTTAGGTTCATAGTAAAATTGAGCTGAAAGTACGAAGAGTTCCCGTATACCTCCTGCCCCCCCAAACACAGAGCCTCCCTGCTATCAGCATTCCACATCAGGAGTGGTGCATTTTTAGAATCGATGAACCTACACTGACACATCATTATCACTAAGAGTCCATGGTTTACATTAGGGTTTACTTCCAGTGTTGTACATGCTATGGGTTTTGACAGATGTATAATGACGTGTACCCACCATTATAGGGTTATACAGAATAGTCTCACTGCCCTAAATATCCTCTGTGTTCTGCCTATGTATGCACTGCTTTAAAAGTCTTGTGGGCAGCCTTCTCTGGCAACCACTGGTCTTTTTACTGTCCATGTAGTTTTGCCTTTTCCACAATGTCATATAGCTGGAATCATACAGTATGTAGCCATTTCAGATTGGCTTATTTCACCTAGTAATATGCATTTAAGTTTTCCCCATGTCTTTTCATGGCTTGATAGCGCGCTTGTTTCTAGTGCTGGGTAATATTCCACTGTCTGGAGGTACCACTGTTTATTTATGACAGACACTTTTAAAAAATTAAGATATACATACTATAAAATGTACAAATCTCAAGTCTGTAGTTTGATGACTGTGTGTGTGT
>NW_020174560.1:6824751-6860091 GCF_003031525.2 Neophocaena asiaeorientalis asiaeorientalis | reverse complement strand
TTTTTTTTTTTTTACACTACGCGGGCCTCTCACTGTTGTGGCCTCTCCCGTTGCGGAGCACAGGCTCCGGACGCGCAGGCTCAGCGGCCATGGCTCACGGGCCCAGCCGCTCCACGGCATGTGGGATCTTCCCGGACCGGGGCACGAACCCGTGTCCCCTGCATCGGCAGGCGGACTCTCAACCACTGCGCCACCAGGGAAGCCCTGTGTGTGTGTTTTATATATGTTTATACGCAAATAAGTCAAACTACCATTGAGAACAAAATGTAGAACATTTTTCTTACTCAGAAAGTTCCCCAGTCACTATTAGCCTCAAGGTAATCACTATTCTGACCATATATTAGTAGCTTTGCCTCATTGAACTTCACATAAGTAGAGGTACACAGTATGTGCTACTTTGTGTCTGTCCTTTGCACTATGTCTTTTAAAAATTCACCCGTGTTGTTGCATGTTGCAGTAGTTGTTTTTTAATTTTTATTTATTTTCCTCTTTTCTTTGGCTGTGTCAGGTCTTAGTTGTGGCACACGGGATCTTCGTTGAGGCATGCGAGATCTTTCGTTGTGGTGCGCAGTCTCTTCGTTGTGGTGGGTGCGCTTCTCTCTTGTTGTGGCGTGCGTGTTTTCTCTCTCTAGTTGTGGCACGCGGGCTCTAGGACGTGTAGGCGCTGTAGTTTGTGGCACGCAGGTGCACCCAATAGTTGTGGCATGCGGGCTTAGTTGCCCTGCGTCATGTGGGATCTTAGTTCCTGGACCAGGGATCGAACCTGCGTCCCCTGCATTGGAAGGCGGATTCTTTACCACTGGACCACCAGGGAAACTACCACCAGTAGTTTGTATTTTTAATTTTTTTTCATTACTGGGTTTTATTCCATGGATCGAATGTACCACAGTTCGTTTAGCTCTTCTTTTGATGAGCACGGGCTCTAGGTGCACGGGCTTCAGCAGTTGTGGCTCGCAGCCTCAGTAGTTGTGGCTTGCGGGCTCTAGAGCGCAACCTCAGTAGTTGTGGTGCATGGGCTTAGTTGCTCCACAGCATGTGGGATCCTCCCGGACCAGGGCTTGAACCCGTGTCCCCTCCATTGGCAGGCGGATTCTTAACCACTGTGCCACCAGGGAAGCCCCTGTCAGTCATTTTTTTAATCATCTTGTCAATATTACAAGTTTGTGTGATATCTGTTTTACAGAAGAAAAAAACCTTAGGCTTCTTTTTGATATAATCCATTTCTCTTTGGTTAGATATCTACTGCAAAGCTATCTTCAATCAACAGATTATATCAGGGTAGGTTTACAATACGAGTATAATATGACAAACTCTTTTAAAAGTGGAAAAAGTCTATAAGCCAGAATTGGCTTATCTGCAGCACTGTTTTCTCTCTTTCCCTTTTCAATTGGACATGTATTCAGCATGAAATAAAATAATGAGTTAAAGGGAATCCAGTTTGTGTGTCTGAGTGATTATGAAGTGTTTATGACAGCTGCTAGGCTGACACTCTCTGTAATGGTGTTACATTGGCTTCTGAACACCTTCCAGTCTGCCTCCAGGCATGTGTGTCTGTGTAGTCTGAGTGGTTTTACATTAACATCCACCCTGAGTAAGATCTTTTGACTACAGAAGTGTTACTTGCAAATGGAAGATACCATTAGGGCTGCTTCAAAGCTCTGGAATGGTATTTGGATTGGTGATGCTGAAGTAATGGCTCGGGTTTTGAAGTGTAATGTCTAAATCTGCGTTGCATAACCGGAGGAACGTGTGAGTTTAAACTGCTTTTCTTTGATCTTCCTTTCAAAAATCAGGCTGAAGGAGAAAGGTTAAAGTTGCCTTAAAATATTCCTCTCTATGTGTGTAAAAATTTGGAAGTATGAAAATATGATTACAAATTCCATTCATTATTTATGTTCTGCGGTTTTCATATTGTTTTTGAAACTTACTTCCTTCTTGCCTCAAGTTTTGTATTTTGAATTTAGTGTCAAGACCAAAATACAGACTCGGTTGCTGTCTGCTTTATGTGGTTAGCAAATATCTGTTCTATAAGTTGTTAGTCCTCACAAATATGCATTTTAGGTGGTTTCTGTGGTTTGCATTTTTTTCTTGATGGCATACAGAGTAGGTTATGGAGATACTGACACTGACATTAACTGAATCATTTGTGGTTAGCTAGGCAGAAATAAAACAAAAAGCTTGTCCCCTCCTTCCTCCTACTTTTAGGAGCTTTCAAAAGAATTACATTTTTACCATTAGGAATACTTTCCTCAATGTGTGCTATCTTAAGTTTTTGATATTGTTGGAGCAGAACTGTAACACATAAAATGACCACCTGGCAGTGACTTGTTCAAGAAAAAAACCCCGAGTTTAAAAACTGTTTTTGAATACAGTATTAATGGAGATTCTGATGCCTCTTTGATCTGGTCATTTAGGGGGAATATTTTTCTCTGTTTCCTTATGTCTAAAATGAAAATATATCATCAGATTGGCTCACAGGGTGAGAGAGAGCTAGAGAGAGAGCTTGCTTTGTAGTGTGATCATTACTCATGTAGCTACGTGCTGTCCTTCTGTTGCTTAGGAACCAAATACCTTAGTATAAGATGGTACTTCCCTCTCCTTCCCCTATCTCTTGTTTTATGTTTTTAA
The DNA here is from genome assembly GCF_003031525.2 of Neophocaena asiaeorientalis asiaeorientalis. Classification (NCBI taxonomy): domain Eukaryota; kingdom Metazoa; phylum Chordata; class Mammalia; order Artiodactyla; family Phocoenidae; genus Neophocaena; species Neophocaena asiaeorientalis. Next base: position 6,857,463 of record NW_020174560.1, on the reverse strand, counting down.
ATTTTTACCCTTTCTCTCTAACTAAAAAAAATATACGCATATATATGTGTGTGTGTATATATATATATATATATATATATATATATATATGTATTTACCTTTTCTCCTTATTTAAAAAAATTATTGTTGTTACTTTGTAAGTTAAAAAAACTGGCAGGAATTCCCTGGCAGTCCAGCGATTAGCACTCCGCAGGCTTCCACTGCAGGGGGCCCGGGTTCTATCCCTGGTTAGCACAATGTGCCCAGAAAAAAAAAGAAAGAGAAAAGGCCAGGGCTTTCCTGGTGGTGCAGTGGTTAAGAATCCGCCTGCCAATGTAGGGGACACGGGTTCAAGCCCTGGTCCAGGAAGATCCCACATGCCACAGAGCAACTAAGCCTGTGCGCCACAACTACTGAGCCTGTGTGCCACAACTACTGAAGCCCATGCGCCTAGAGCCCATGCTCCGCAAGAAGAGAAGCCACTGCAATGAGAAGCCTGCGCACTGCAACGAAGAGTAGCCCCAGCTTGCCTCAGCTAGAGAAAGCCCACACACAGCAATGAATACCCAGAGCAGCCAAAAATAAGATAAATAGAATAAGTAAATTTATTAAAAAAAAAAGAACACCAAAAACTGTCATGAACCAATCTTCGTTTTAAAGAACTTCATCAGTTCAGTTGTGTTGTATGTATGATTACTACATGTGAAACAATTAGCAAAGTGATAACTTATATACTTGTTTATTTAAATAGACCAAGTAAGGTCCTTTTGTTACTTTGGGAACTGAATTAATTAGTGTAAAATGTTATCGGCTCTTCATTCCTCCCATCTCTCTATATTTTTACCTTTTATCCCTATTTTGGGTGGGGTGGGTATCAAGGAAGGTTAAAATTTATTTGTGGAATTTTCACATTTTTCATATATATGAAAATAAACACTAATATACTATTTTTAAAGCAGTTTTAGGTTTACATAAAAGTTGAGCAGAAAGTACAGAGAATTCCCATGTATCCCTCATCCCCCGCATTTTCCCCTATTAACATCTTGCGTTAGTGATGCGCCACGTGGCTTACAAGATCTTAGTTCCTGGACTAGGGATCGAACCTGAGCCCACGGTAGTGAAAGTGCTGAGTCCTAACCACTGGACCACCAGGGAATTCCCGAGGTACATTTGTTAAAATTGGTGAACCAGTATTGACACATTATTAACTAAAGTCCATAGTTTACATTTTTCTCCTTAACGAAAAAGTCTTATTTGTTATTACTTTTTAACTTTAAAACTAATGAAGCACTGTTCTTATTAAGGACTTCATTTAAACTCTGTCTATGTGGCTGGTACATGTGAGACAATTAGAATAGATTGATAATTCTACATTTGTTTATTTAAATGGACAGTTTTTTTTTTTTTTTGCATTACGCGGGCCTCTCACTGTTGTGGCCTCTCCCGTTGCGGAGCACAGGCTCTGGACGCGCAGGCTCAGCGGCCATGGCTCACGGGCCCAGCCGCTCCGCGGCATGTGGGATCTTCCCAGACTGGGGCACGAACCTGTGTCCCCTGCATCGGCAGGTGGACTCTGAACCACTGCGCCACCAGGGAAGCCCCTAAATGGACAGTTTTTACATCACTCTTGGTAGGAAAACCTGTTGCAGGTAAAAACTTTACATTAACCCAGAAAGGTTGGATTGAGCGTGGGATATTTGCCGGCGAGAGTGGCGACTGCCTTGATCTTGAGTGGGAGTGTGAAGACCAGTGTGATAAAACCTGCTGCGCAGATGAGGTGCTGCTTGCCACTCTGATAGTAGTCCTTTTCTTGAGAGCTGAAAAGCTTAGGAAGTAATATACCAGTGGGTTCAGTAATGAGTTGTACCAAAATGTGTTTTATGATGTGGTGGTGTAACAAATTTCCAGGTATTAAATGTTAACAACATGTTTTGAAAACAGGGAGGCAAAGGCAAATTAAGTACCATTAAGATTGAATAATGATGCCAACATAGACTTAGTCGTTTATTTATCAGTTCATTCATTTAACAAGCATCTTCTTGATTTAACTCTCTTGTTTCATATTTTAAATACACAGTTTAGCACCTTTGCTTTGTGAGATAGATATGTCATTACCCTTATTTTAAAGCCAAACTCAGATTTAGCAAATTTGTATAGTTTATAAACAGAAGTCCAGTTTATTTTCTATTGTGATAAACTGTTGGAATCGTTGATGTTGCTGATGTGATATTTGTAACTGATTATCTGTCATACTGTACGCACTTGGCATTGTTGCCATAGGCCATGATTTTGGGAAAAGAATAAAACTTCCAGGGTCTTACCTGTGGGCTGCTTTTACTCTCTTTGATTTTCCAAGTGGAATCAGAGGCATTACTTTTTGGAAAGCTCAGGTGTGAAAGATACTTTTGACTGAAAGTCAGGATGTGCTTGAGTTAAACACAAAGAATTCTTTTTCTGATGTCTTTTATGTCTGATGGCTTGGTCTTTTTTTTTTTTAAGAAGATGTTGTGGGTAGGAGTTTATTAATTAATTAATTTATATTTGCTGTGTTGCGTCTTCGTTTCTGTGCGAGGTCTTTCTCTAGTTGTGGCAAGCGGGGGCCACTCTTCATCGCGGTGCGCGGGCCTCTCACTATGGCGGCCTCTCTTGTTGCGGAGCACAGGCTCTAGACGCGCAGGCTCAGTAGTTGTGGCTCACAGGCCCAGTTGTTCCGCGCCATGTGGGATCCTCTCAGACCAGGGCTCGAACCCGTGTCCCCTGCATTAGCAGGCAGATTCTCAACCACTGCGCCACCAGGGAAGCCCTTGGTCTTTTAATTTATATTTCCAGTGTAAAAATCCCTACTGTATGTGATGTAGCCATTTTGAAAAATAGGTAAATTAATACCTCTTTTTAAGTTTTTTAGAGATTAAACCTTGCTGAAGTATTTATCAAGGAAAACCTGCTAATCATTACCTTTTGTATTCGAACTGCTTGATCTATAGGGGAAAGATATAGTAATTTTTGTATGTTTCCTATCTTTAATAGGGACTGAATTTGCTTTGAATGTTTGTGTGAATTTTTACAAATCAACATTTTTCCACTTCAAGGGCTATCATTTTTTAATAACCCAATCATTGTACCTTATATGGGGGGAGAGATTGCTTATTACTGGATTTGGAATTAAGATGTGAATTCAGTTAGGTATAAAAAGCTCTAGTTTTTCCAGAGCTGCTGAAATGAGTTCTTGAATTCAGTCATAATGCTGGAAATCAAGGGTCCTCCAGGATAAAACTCTTACATCATGAGCCCTGATGGAGGGCCACTATAATAAAGCCTGTTTGTTTATTTAGTTTGAGGCAGCATTGCTTTTCCAAAGGAGGCTAATTTATGCATTTTACTCACTGTGCATAATCTAAATCCAAAATTTATTAGAATCAGGCAAATATATTGGGCAAGAGACTTTATCAGACTGCTCATGAGAGAGTATAACTAAATTCCAATAATAGTATGAAAGGGTGAAACCTCCTCTGAAGAAAATGCAAATTAAAATACGGTGAGAATCCCACTGAACATCCACCAGAATGACCCCAACTGTTGGATGTGGAGCAGGTAGAGAACTCTTTTACACTGGTAAATTGTTCAGTTACTGTTGTTAAAATCTACAAAATATGCACATATTTCTAATACAGAAGCGACTTCAGTACTATATACCCAAAAGAAATACTTAAATATGGTCACTAAATGCCATGTGCAAGAATATTCATAGTAATCTTCCTTATGATGTTACCAGTTAAAAAATGGTAAAATCATGACACTCATACAACTGTAAAATGGACATGTGTCATAGATTTTATTTAACTTATTAATGAGGTGTTGGACAAGTTAACGCTGGTTCAAAGGAGAATCTGATGAACAGATATAGGGAATTAGGAATGCTGAAATGACCCTGAGATGCAAACCTAGCTAATAGCCTGTTGGGAAAGTGTATACTGCTTGGAATCTTTTTTATGAGTGGAATTCAATTGTATATCTACTAAACAAGTTTCATTTGCATTTCTGTGGGCAAGAGTCAATTGCCTTACTATTAGTTTTCTACAACTTACAGTATTGTAAAACAGCCCAGTCAAGACAAAGGTGCAGATTCTTATAGAATCAAATAATCCCAAAGGATCCACTATATAACTCTTAGTAATCCACTGGAAGAACACACAGTAATCTTTTTCCCATTTGAAAGTTTGTTGCAATTTTTCCTGACATCTTATGAGCCCAAAACTAGAAACAACCTAGAAGTCCAGCAACCAACAGTAGAATGGATAAATTGTGGTCTTTTCATGCAATGGGAATCTATATAGCAACAGAAATAAAAACTACGATCATATGCAACAATACAAATGAATTTCACAGGCATGTAATGTGTGAAAGAAGCCATTCACAAGAGAGTACATACTACGTGATTCCATTTAAATAAATTTGAAGAAGTAAAACTTATGTGTGAGAAGTGTTAGAAGTCAAGATAGTGGTTATGGTTATTCTTGCCTTGGGTTTGTGAGTGCGAAGGGCTGTGGAGGGACCTTCTGAGTATCTGTAATGTTCTGTTTCTTGATGTCTCTGCTGGTAACAGAGGTGTATTAACATTGAAAATTCATTAAGCTGTACATATACCTAAGATTTATGTATTACTGCTAAGTCTGTTATCTTTCAGTAAAGTTTGCTAAAAAGAATCAATTGGAGAACACAATTCTCCATTTGACCAGTGTCTAAAAGGGAAGTTGGGGGTGTAAATATGTACTATTGTCCTAATTCTGTGTCGTTGTAGAGCATTATTATTATTGTCCTTTGTGTTTGATTGAATTTTCTATTTTGTAGTCAGATGCCTTTGAAAAGTCATCAGGATTTCAGAAACAAGTTTGGTTCTGAGGGCTAGATGACCTTCATGTGCTTTCAGAATTCTCTTTTTTTTTTGCGCCCCCCACCCCCAGATTTTATAGCCTTTTCTCTATGTGTATGATTGTCTCGGCTGTTATAATTTCCTTTTGCCTTAGGTTGAGCTGTGAGATTCTAAACTTGTACTCCCCCCCACCCCTTTTTGGTTTGGTATGTAATTTGCATATTTTCACCATGTGAAAGCTATTTTCTATGGTTGGAAAAGATTTTTTTCCAACAGTGTGAACAAATCATTCTTTGTTCTCCTTATTGTGCCTCCAAACTGGTACGTCCGGTTTATGCTCCAAACAACAAAAGCCTGTCATCAGAAATTAAAATGCCAGTAAGAACAAAGGCAGAGACCCATGAGGAACTATTGGAGAGGTTTCCTCCCTGTTTGCTCCTCTCCCCAAGTTACTGCAGTTGCCAGGAAGTTGGAACATTGCTTGATACACGCCTTTCTTGTAGTTCTACCCTTGTATTTATTATTGTTGGTTTAAAAGTGAACTTAGAGCTCCTGGTAATTCTTCTCAGGATCAGTAAAATCCTCATCTGAGAGATTCTTTGCTGTTTTCAATGAGCTCTTTCTAAGAAATCTAAAAATCACTTTGAAAGCCTTAAAAAAACTTCATCAGTTTTGACATTCATTTGAGAGCAAAATTGCCAGTGAACATACTGTATAAAATGATTAGAGGCAATTGAAAACGGCAGCTAAAGCGGAGCCTATAAGGACATAGCCATTCTCTCTGTGTCCTACCTAAAATGTGCACGTCTTACCTATATACACGTTATTAGCACTGTCTCTGTTCTGAAATTGTATTCCAGTATAGAGTTTGCCTATATTATTGGGAGAGTTCTCTCCTCTGGGAAGTTTGATATTTGTGACTCACTTAGGATACTTTAGAATTATGCTTCTAACAATTTTGATTTTAACATATTCACAAACTTCTATACATAGTAATAGTGCTTCCCCCCACCTCCCTTCCCTGATGTGATAATTAAAGATTCTAGGACCTTAACTTAGGTAATGAAGGATCGGTAATGAATGTGGAGATGCATTTTGTAATCACTCCTAATGTTTTTTGTCTTACCTGTTGCTGTACATTTAAAGAGGGATTTAGAGTAGAAGCTTAGAATAGAATAGGGCATTTAGGTTTGTTTTAAAAGCTGTTATGCTCAAAAGCATGGTGTGTTCAGATTTCAGAATGTTTTTGTATATCAAAGTAAGCTCTTGGGTATTAAATCCAGTGATAACAAACGTTTATCATATTGTGAATATGCCAAGACAGGTTTGTTTTATTCTTTATTGTTTAGTATAATTTAGTATAGCAGCTCAGTTAAATGTGATTAGACTTTTTAGCTTTAAGGCTTTATTTGATAGGACCAAAAGCTAAATGTTAGACTTGTGGCATATGGAAATAATAGTACAGAGCAGTGAATTTTGTGTTAGAATACTATGATTTGTTATAGGTATAAACCTTATTTGTGAGAGGTGGTTTTCATTACTCTGAATTATAATTTCAGTGCAATTTCTACAGTATTGTTTTTTTTAATTTTAATTTTATTTATTTTTATATTTATTTTTTAATTTTTGGCTGTGTTGGGTCTTCGTTTCTGTGCGAGGGCTTTCTCTAGTTGCGGCAAGCGGGGGCATCTTTTCATCGCAGCGCGTGGGCCTCTCACTATCGCGGCCTCTCTTGTTGCGGAGCACAGGCTCCAGACGCGCAGGCTCAGTAGTTGTGGCTCATGGGCCTAGTTGCTCCGCGGCATGTGGGATCTTCCCAGACCAGGGCTCGAACCCGTGTCCCCTGCATTGGCAGGCAGATTCTCAACCACTGCGCCACCAGGGAAGCCCTACAGTATTGTTTTATAATTTATTTTTCATTGCATTCTTAGTAGAAATAGTATGTATATTGAAGAATACTGTTTATCCATTGCCCAACAAACAATCTGTTTTCAAAAAGTAAATGACTTGGCAGCTTTGGAGGTAGCCAGTAATGCATCTATAATGTAATTGGACTGTATTAGTGATTTACCTTTTGGTGAAAGTGTTCTTAAAATCAAAGAGGTGATGGTAATTTTTGGATTTCAGAGAATGTGTGATTACTGCATTGGGTGGGAGATTGAACAAAGTGACCCTTTAAGGATTTTTCTAAACTGAAAATTCTTCTATAAGAATAAAATGTGGACTTAAGAGCTGCAGTATATAATGGCAATGGTATTTTATTTAGAAAATTAATGTTTACAGAGGAATTTGTAGAGAGGTAAATTTAAGAAGTAAATTTAAGTTTGCTATACTGAGTTTGTAGCTTTTGTGTGTTTAATTGGTGATAGGTGGTGCTATTGTTGCATAGTTAGTGGCAAGAGCGTAGCATTCCTCGTATCTTCTGCTTCCCAAGTGCTATAGAGGGATTTGCCATTGTGGCCAATAAATACATTGTAATAATTTTTATAAGCTAAATGAATATGATGGCTCTTTAAGAGACAAAAATATTTACAGTTTGCAGCTCTTAAATTCGGGTAGAAGAGAAGCTGAAGATCTAAAAAAGTAGTTAATCTAAAAGACAGCTCTGCAGATTTATAGTTTAATATTGGAAGATCAATAAGCCTTTTATAATGTATACAATGTTGATATTTTAAATTCCTTGTTTGGCAGGCCTATTTTTAAAAAAATACCATCAGCGTGTTTATGGAATGTTTATCATTTTTATATCTGTTGTAAGTTCTTAGGTATTTAGAACGAGTTATTTCTATATCTGTTGTAAGTTTTCGGGTATTTAGAATGAGTTTTATAATATTTGCCATTTTCCCTATCTGATATTACATATTCCATCAAACACTTGAGAATTAAGAAAATGTATTGGGAACTACATTACCACTTATAGTAATCTGGAAAGCTTTTCTTAACATTATGATTTAATATGTTCAATATTTCATTTATCAAATTGTTCTTTGGAACCACTAATTCTGAAAAGCAGTTGTTTTCACACTTGACACAAATATTAGAATACCTCTTTTACTTTGGGATTAATAGGCTGCTGTACATCTGAGGAACAGATCTGATATTACTGAAAATGAAAGGACATTCATACGTGTTTGATCTATGTGTGTAAGAAGAATAATGACATTTAAAGATGCGTACATATTTTTTTATGCATAGAATACTGAAATTTAAAGCATCTTGAGGTCCTTTAGCACCTTTATAGTCTCAGCTTATAAATGCAAAGGAATATAGGCTTAGAGGAGGTAGGGGAAATGTGGAGATGTTGGTCAAACGGTGCAAAGTTGCAGTTTTGTAAGATGTACAAGTCAGGGGACGTAATGTTCAGGCATGATGACTGCAGTTAATAATACTGTATTGAAGACTGGAAAAATAGATTTCAGATACTCTTATCACACACAGAAGGTAAGTCTGAGGAAGTGACTGTGGTAATCATTTCACCATATATATGTATATCAAATCTTCATGTTGTATACCTAAATGTATACAATATTTACTAAAATATATTTAGAAAAGAAAATAAGTAATAAGGGTTTATAGAGGTTAAATGATTTACTCAACGTAGTTAATAGGTAGGGTTGCAGAACCGTAACTGGCAACTAGGTCATTTACCCTCCACCTCAGTGTTCTTTGCAACATGTTTTGCTCTTTTTCATTTATAACAATTTGCGAAAGTTACTACAACATTTAAGTTCTGCTTTTCAGAGTGCTAAGAATATTTATGTTTTTCTTACATAGAAAACTGAATACTAATAAAAAAAATCAGAGTTGCTTTGCTCTGAAATGGCAGGCAGTCACATAGGAACCGAGCAGACTTTAACAAACTGGTAGTTTATTAAAGATAAAAATTACAGGTTTTCAGAACAGACCTTTTATTTTCCTATTCATATTAAGTGCATGCTCTTATAATTTTCTAAAAATATTTATGATAATTTAAGGTATTAATATACTTAATGTGTATGGTCAGCCATAAATAGGTGTGTGAATGTACATATACTACATTTCAGACCAAAAATCGTGATAAAAATTCAGGAGATCTTGTTTTTGTATAATAATGTTCTGACCTGCATTTTCATTTACTGAATTTTTTTTTCTGTCTTTTGCAGATCAGTGGGGAAGCACAGGAGCTTTTTTCTGTTCGACATGGCCCAATTCGAGCAGCTAGAATCTTGCCTGCTCCACAGTTTGGTGAGTGTAGCCCTTAAGAAGAAACAGATCATTCAGAAAGAGGTTTCTCTTTTATTGGTCTTGGACAACAGACAGCAAGAATGATAACTAAAGTCTGTTTTCCTCCACGTGTCCGTACTCCTTCCCCTCCTCCCTCCAAGATAAACTCAGTTCTGTCAGTTGAGATGGAAATAGGTAATTTTAACCAATTCAGTATGGCCATTCACTTTTTGCTGCGGTTTTGATTTATCTTCCTCCTCTTTGATCTCCATTTAGTTTCTGACATTGCTGGCTCTTTCTTGAAGCCCTCTTCTCTCTTGGTTTTCATGGCAGTGCTCTTCCCATATCCCTTCCTTGCTGACTGTGCCGCTTTTGTTATGTTTCTGGTTTAGCTTTACTTCTGTGGGTATTCCCCAAGTCTCTGTTGTTCTCAGTGTCTTTGCTCCTCTTAGTTATACTTACTGCCTTGAAGAGCTTGGTTTTCACCATTATCTCGATTGTAGATGAGTCTGTTGTCTGTATTTACAGCTATGGCAGAAGTACAGTTTCGGGCTTTTGACCTTGGATCTCTGCTTTAAGAAGGAAAACTTCTTAATGTTGTATTTAAATATTATGTATTTTTAAAATTAAAAAATCAGATATATGGTTAAATTACATCTGTTATTTGGAAGCGTAAGTAATTCCCAACTCTTTAATGATCTGAGCTTTCTAAGGGTTGTATTTTCTCTTTAATTTGCCTATGTTCACTCAGTAATGCTTTTGTATGTGCACTAAAAACAATCATATTAATATCATTTGCATACTTAAAAAGAGGATATTAAAATATTTTAATGCTATTATATTTTTAAAGTTTGTACAGAAGTTGGGAAATCTTCCTGATAATACTTCTTTATGCAGTTATTTCTCTACATTGGTGAGAATGATGTTTATTAAAATGTACTACTAATGTTAGGGATTAATTTAATTATTAAATCTACTTAATTGAAATGGTAAGGGTGGAGGTAATAAGGCAACAATATCCTGCAGTCACGTGGAGATTTTTCCTTGTTATTGAACTGTATGGCATCTACAGTTATCAACTTTGTCTCTGCTTTACACTCTCTTTCTGTTTTCTGTTGTGTTTGTGTTTTGGTGAACTTTTTGACAAAGAAGATTGTTTTGGAATAACCAGCCTCACTGGATGGTTGGAATCAAGAAGAACTTTAGGGCTTCCCGGGTGGCACAGTGGTTGAGAGTCCGCCTGCAGATGCAGGGGATGTGAGTTCGTGCCCCGGTCGGGGAGGATCCCACATGCCGCGGAGAAGCTAGGCCTGAACCCAAAAAAAAAAAAAAAAAAAGAGCTTTATTACTAAAGGACTCTGCCATGTCTTTGTTTCTTTTGTATATAATTTACAGAGGCAGATTTTTCTCCTTTCATTTCATTTATGAAGTTCTTTTCTTTATGTCAATTATTTATTTTTTTAAAATTTATTTTATTTATTTATTTATTTTTGGCTGTGTTGGATCTTCGTTGCTGCAAGAGGGCTTTCTCTAGTAGTGGGTGGGGGCTACTCTTCGTTGAGGTGCGCGGGCTTCTCATTGCGGTGGCTTCTGTTGTTGCGGAGCACAGACTTTAGGCATGTGGGCTTCAGTAGTTGTGGATCGTGGGCTCTAGAGCTCAGGCTCAGTAGCTGTGGCTCATGGAGTTAGTTGCTCCGCGATATGTGGGATCTTCCCGGACCAGGGCTCAAACCCGTGTTCCTGCATTGGCAGGTGGATTCTTAACCACTGCGCCACCAGGGAAACCCTATTTACTTTTTGTATTTTAATTTTTTTTTTGCCGCACTGCATGGCTTGTGGGATCATAGTTCCCCAACCAGAGATCGGACCTTGGCCGCCTGCGGTGGAAGCACGGAGTCCTACCCACTGGACTGCCAAGGAATTCCCCTCTTTATGCCAATTATTAATGTTCAACTTTTCTCAAATTTTTTACTTTGGGCAGAACTATATGAGAGAGTATAAAGCTTTAAAAGCTAATATTGCTAGTAGAATTTGAATTTGTTTAATTTACTTTGTCTAATTAAAAGAAAGATTTCTCCATCCACTATAATATACATTTATTTAAAAAATTTTTTTGGTTGTATTGGGTCTTCATTGCTGCATGCGGGCTTTCTCTAGTTGCGGCGAGCAGGCGCTCCTCTTCATTGTGGTGGCTTCTCTTGTTGCGGAGCACGGGCTCTAGGCGTGTGGGCTTCAGTAGTTGCAGCATGTGGGCTCAAGTACTTGTGGCACATGGGCTCTGTAGTTGTGGCTTGTGGGCTCTAGAGCGCGGGCTCAGTAGTTGTGGCTCACGGGCTTAGTTGCTCTGCGGCATGTGGGATCTTCCCGGACCAGGGATCGAACCCATGTCCCCTGCTTTGGCGGGCATATTCTTAACCACTGTGCCACCAGGGAAATCCAACTATAATATACTTTTACATGCACTATAAGATACTTTAAATACACTATTTTTTAGATTTAAGATGTAATTTCACAAAACTTAATGTTGTATGACTTGCAGAAATTACGTGTTGCTTTTATTAATTAATTTATTTTTAGTTTTGCTGTGTTGGGTCTTCGTTTCTGTGTGAGGGCTTTCTCCAGTTGTGGCAAGCGGGGGCCACTCTTCATCACCGTGCGCGGGCCTCTCACTATCGCGGCCTCTCCCGCTGCGGAGCACAGGCTCCAGACGCGCAGGCTCAGTACTTGTGGCTCACGGGCCCAGTCGCTCCGCGGCACGTGGGATCCTCCCGGACCGGGGCACGAACCCGCGTCCCCTGCGTTAACAGGCAGACTCCCAACCACGGCGCCACCAGGGAAGCCCCGTGTTGCTTTTATTGTATTTAATTTTTTAGATTTGTTTTCATCAAACATGCAACTGATCAGATAAAATTTGTAATGGAAAAGAGAATACCCCTTTCCTCTCTTCTGCCCGTTTTGCTTTTGCGCTCACTTTGGTGGAATAAGTCCTTTGGTAGCTTCCTGGAAAAGGATGTGTGGTAGATCTTGTTCATCTGAAGATGTCTTTATTTTTCTTTAATTCTTGATTGTTAATTTGTCTGGGTAAGAAATACTTGTTTGTAAGTAATGTTACTTCAGAAATTTGAAGGTATTGATCTAGTGTTATGGTTGAAGAATCTTAAGACATTTTGACACCTTTTTCTTTGTATATGGCTTGTTTTTTCCTCAGGAGCTAATAGAATGTTGGCTTTGTTCCCAGTGTTCCAAAATTTTGCACTGTTGTTTCTTGGTTCATATGTTTTTCTGGGCCTCTTTGATGTAGAAATGCAAGTAGTATAGTTATGAGAAAATTCTTTTTCTTTTTTTTAATATCTTTATTGAAGTATAATTGCTTTACAATGTTGGGTTAGTTTCTGCTGTACAACAAAGTGAATCAGCTATATGTATACCTAGATCCCCATATGCCCTCCCTCTTGAGCCTCCCTCCCACCCTCCCTATCCCACCCCTCTAGGTCGTCACAAAGCGTCAAGCGAGAAAATTCTTTAAACTACTTTTTTGATGGTTTCTTCTCTTAAGTTTTCCATGTTCTCTCTTTCTGGTACTTGTATTATTTGGCTGTTATATCCCCTAGAATGATTAATTAAAAAATAATTTCATCCCTGTTCTTTTTGCGAGATTGTCTCAATATGGATTACTAACTCTTCTTGAATAATTCTTTGCTGGGATGTCCCTGGTGGTCCAGTGGTTAAAACTCTGTGCTTTCAGTGCAGGGGGTACGGGTTCAATCCCTGGTCGGGGAACTAAGATCCCACATGCCTTGTGGTGTGCCCCACCCGCCCCACAAAATGATTCTTTTCTGCTGTCTTTTTTTCTTAACCTCTCCTCATGCCCAACACCTCCCTCCCTCCCTTCCTCTCTCTTTCCCTCCCTCCCTTCCTCCTTCCCTCTCCCTCTTTCCCTCCCCTTCTCTCTCCCTCCCTTCTTCCTTCCTTCCTTTTCTTTCTTCCTCCCTACTTCCCTCCCTCCCCCGCTACTTTCCTTCCTCCCTCCTTCCCTCCCTTCCTGTTTTTCTTTCTTGGTGTAATTTACATGTAAATATTACCAAATAGAATCCAGTGATCCATAAAAAATTTATACATCAGGACCAAGTAAAAGATATTCCAGGAATACAAGGTCGGTTAACATTTTGAAAATAAATCAGTGTAATTCACCATATTAGTAAAATGAAGAAGAAAACACAGTTGATCATCTCAATAGAAGTGGAAAAAAACTTTGGCAAAATTTAATAGCCATTTAGGATTAAAAAAAAGCTTTTAGCAAATTAGAAGTAGAAAGAAACATCCTCAGTATGCTAAAGATAATCCATAAAAAAATCTATAGCCAACATTATAATCAATAATGATATATTAAATATTGTACTTTCCTACTGAGTTTGGGATGGATCCTATCACTACTTCTATTCACCATTGAATTCAAGTCCTAGCCATTACAATAAGGCAAGAAAAATGAATAAGAGATGTAAATATTAGAAGGAAAGGTATAAAATCATCTTATTCATAGATAATTTGATTGTATATATAGAAAATACAAAACAATCTACAAACTGTTAGAATTAAGAAGTGATTTTTTAAAAAAATTAATTTATTTTTGGCTGTGTTGGGTCTTCGTTGCTGTGTGCGGCCTTTCTCTAGTTGCAGTGAGTGGGGGCTGCTCTTTGTTGTGGTGTGCGGACTTCTCATTGCAGTGGCTTCTCTTGTTGTGGAGCACAGACTCTACGTGCGTGGGCTTCAGTAGTTGTGGCTTGTGGGCTCTAGAGTGCAGGCTGAGTAGCTGTGGCTCACGGGCTTAGTTGCTCTGCAGCATGTGGGATCTTCGCGGACCAGGGCTTGAACCCGTGTCCCCTGCATTGGCAGGCAGATTCTTAACCACTGCCCCACCAGGGAAGCCCCAATTAATAAGTCATTAATAAGAGCTGTTGCAAAAGTCCTCAGGAAAATACTAGCAAACAGAATCCAATAGCACATTAAAAGGATCATACACCATGATCAAGTGGGATTTATCCCAGGAATGCAAGGATTCTTCAATATACACAAATCAATCAATGTGATACACCATACTAACAAATTGGAGGATAAAAACCATATGATAATCTCAGTAGTTGCAGGAAAAGCTTTTGACAAAATTCAACATCCATTTATGATAAGAACTCTCAAGAAAGTAGGCATAGAGGGAACCTACCTCAACATAATAAAGGCCGTATATGACAAACACACAGCCAACATTGTTCTCAATGGTGAAAAACTGAGACCATTTCCTCTAAGATCAGGAACAAAACAAGGTTGTGCATTCTCACCACTGTTATTCAACATAGTTTTGGAAGTGTTAGCCACAGCAATCAGAGAAGAAAAAGAAATAAAAGGAATCCAAATTGGAAAAGAAGAAGTAAAACTGTCACTGTTTGCAGATGACATGATACTATACATAGAAAATCCTAAAGATGCTACTAGAAAACTACTAGAGCGAATCAGTGAATTTGGTAGAGTAGCAGGATACAAAATTACTGCACAGAAATCTCTTGCATTCTTATACACTAATGATGAAAAATCTGAACAGGAAATTAAGGAAACACTACCATTTACCATTGCAACAAAAAGAATAAAATACCTAGGAATAAACCTACTTAAGGAGACAAAAGATCTGTATGCAGAAAAGTATAAGACACCAATGAAAGAAATTAAAGGTGATACAAACAGATGGAGAGATATACCATGTTCTTGGATTGGAAGAATCAACATTGTGAAAATGACTATACCACCCAAAGCAATATACAGATTCATTGCAATCCCTATGAAACTACCAATGGCATTTTTCACAGACCTAGAACAAAAAATTGCACAATTTGTATGGAAACAGAAAAGACCCCGAATAGCCAAAGCAACTTTGAGAAAGAAAAAAGGAGCTGGAGGAATCAGGCTCCCAGACTTCAGAGTGTACTACAAAGCTACAGTAATCAAGACAGTATACTTTGTTATACAGCAGAAACTAACACACCACTGTGAAGCAATTATACTCCAATAAAGATGTTTTTAAAAAAATAGAGCTGTTGCATACCAGAGTCACTAGATCTTTGGTAAACTGATTCCCTTACAGTGTATTTTTCCAGCATTATTTTCAGCCATCACCAGTATCCCCTATCTAAGCCTCCCTCTCCCCAACAATGCTCACTCCTTTGTGATAGTTTTTTTTGTGTGTGTGTGTGATAGTTTTTTTGAACTTTCGTTTCCTCAAGTGATCCATCTTCTTTCTTTCAGACCTTTTCATTTGCTATTTCCTCTTCTAGAATACTCATGTCCTAACCCTTCTTTCTTGTTTTCTGATGTCAGTAGTATGTGCTCCCATGGGATTTACTGGTTTTTTATTTTAGTTACTCAGTTGCCTCTTAATTGCTAGGTTTATAGACTGTTTTCATATTTTCAGTACCTAACAGAGTACTTGGTACAAGGTGTTAATAAATATTTGAATGTTGCTGCATGGTATAATGTTTTGAAGGTTATGATCTAGAAGAAAAGCAAGTTTCCTTTCTGTAGGTGATTCTGTGCAAAGTCTGTCTCTTAACTAAAAGCAGAAAAACTGAAGGATTTGGATGTTCTTTTACACTGTAGAAGGTCATTATTGTATTTAATGGGCATTTACTCCCAATGACACAGTTTGTTCTTCCCTGTATTTTCATGGTCACTAACAATCATTGATTACGTTTTTAATGAGCCTACACTTGCTTTAGAATTTTTTTCAGTGCAGTCTTCCAGGAAGCTATGACCAATCAATTGGTATTCTCATGTCAGATAAAAGCTGTTATTATCTTTCAAATCTGTCTTTTTAGAACTTAATTCCAAGTAAATTCTTCTTCCTTGTTACTCTTAGGAGCCATAGTGGTTTTTAGTAACTCAGTACCTCACTTGTGAAATAGATTATAGCAATATGTGTGATTTAATATGTAAGTTAAATTTAATATAAGTTAAAAATTTTATATGACTATAGATTTTGTGCTAATAATGCTTATTTCCGAGGAATAGGATCAGAGGACATATACATTTTTAATATGTTCTAAATTCCTTAATATAAAGACCATACAATTAATTCTAACCAGCTAAAGTATTCATTATAAAAATTCAAGGAATACTGAAATGCAGAACGTGAAAATTCACATGATTCTGTTATTAGAGATAAACCCAGGTTACCTCTTTACTTTCCTTCTTTTCTCTCTTTACTCAGATACTGAGCATGTATTGACAGCTTAGAGTATGTATTTCCTGTTTTTTTCCCCCTAAGCTATTCATACATGCATGAAAGTAACTTGTAGTAGTATGAACAGGACCTGATTCAAGTTCTTTACATGTATTATATATATTTGCTATTGATGTGTATATGTAGGTTTTTTCATAACAGTTTATATTATGAATGTCTTTCCATTTCAAAACTTTCAACATTGCTAAAAATTATGTCATTCCATTGTATAAACATTTATATTAATTTTAACCTTTTCCCTATAACAGGTTATGTAGTTATATGCTTCTGTATATGTACATTTAAAAAATACACAAGGAATTATAAATATTTTCAGGATAATTCCTAGAAGGGGAATTACTGGGTAAAAGAATGTATACATGTAAAATTTTGATACATGTTGTAAAATTACTTCTCAGAGAGAATATGTTGTCATTTATATATGAGCATTCCTTTTTTTTCCCCAATTCTGTCCTCTACTGGCTATTATGAATCTTTTCAGTCTTGGCCTGTGTGATGGAGGAAAATCCTATTCTTGCAATTTTTCTGTCTTTGAGTGCTAGGAAGATTGGAAAAATCTTCATATTTTTGCTGTTTATTCTCATAATACCATGCTTGTTTGTACTCTTTGCTCTTCTCTTACTGATTTCAGCTCTCTACTAGATTATTCTTAGTGAAATATTATCATGGATATGTGTCCTGTAGACTTCCTGTGTAGTTTGCAACCTATCTTGTTATTTGGTGAAATCTATCAGTTTTTTATGTTATATATCTTTAGTTTCACAAAAAGAAAAACTTTGCATATTTTACCATGTCATTTCAAATCATGACTCTCTTTGAATGTTGTATTTTTTTTCTTTTTTTTAATTTGTTTTCTTTTTCTGTTATATTTTCTTGATTGTTTCTTGCCAACCTCTGATTTTCATAGCTTTTGGGGGAAATTTCTCCTTTATTATGGTCTTTCCCTTACTATAATATGTTCCTTTGGAATCACAGGAACAGTGATTTATTAATCATTGCATTCTCTGCAGTGCCTTGCATAATATGTGGAATATATATGGGTGGTGCCCCCGAAAAGAATTTATCCAGTATTTTGTAAAAGAGAAACTAGAACTCCACTTTTGTATAAAGTTTTTTTCTTTTAGTCATTTATCAGTGACCAAATGGATAGCGCCGCTTTTGACTCTGAGTTTATAACTCTATTAGGAATTATCTTAGCCTTGTGCTTATGCTGTTTGCTTATTGATTATGGAGCAGACGATCATTTTGGCCTCTCACCTGAACCAGATTTCTTAGAAATGCAGATTGAACCTTACCCGTTATCCTTAGGAGTCCAATATACTGAGTATCTGAACTTCCTTGTTTTAGAGCAAATTCTTATAAACTAGCGCCTTTACTCTGGGAATAGACGGACTCTGTGGAGATACAGTTTCCTCAAGTGCCTGTGAACCAAAATCTTAATACTCATCCAAAACACTGGGTAGCCAACTTGGCTTATTCCTTCTAGCTTATTTTGTTATTACTTACTACTGGAAAGGTACTATTGTTTTTTGTTCTGCTGCGCACGGAATTCACAGTTTCACATCTTAAAATATTAAAAGGTTTTAAAATAACCCCAAGATCCAACCCATTTTTCCCTTAGTGGAGTGTAAATGCCATGTATTTTCTGAAGCTTGTAATATTGTAAATAGCCCACCCATGCAGTCAATAATACTAATTGTTGCTGACTTTTTATGATATGAATGGCTTAAGTTATTTTTTAGAAGCAAATATGAGTAGAACACCTTTAGAATTGTTAGACTTTTTCTCATTTTCTTTTTTTGGGGGGGATATATTTTCATATAGGGTGCACTTTTTGTGTGTTGAATTTTCATTACTTTTCTCAATGTACAAGTTACCTCTTTCATCCTCTTCAAGCAAGTTAAATGTGGCTTTTGTCACATTCAAGGAAGAGCTCTTTGATTTGTTCAGTCATATCAATTCAGAAATTCTGCTTAACTTTTCCAGAACGGTTTGCCATAAGTTTTACTTTACTGTAAAAATGTAATAACTATGGTTAAACAAGTAAATCTTTACACACACTCACAGTCTGTTCATCCAAAACACTAGCAACCTTCCAAAAGTAGGCCAACTGACATTTGCTTACAGTCATCACCAGTATTTTGCAAAGAGGAATCAGGCTTATCGACATTTTAAATGGCCAAACTATGAGATTTAGGGCTTCCCTAATGTTTTCTGCTCTAATTACTTCTCAGTTTGCTTTGTGTATGTTTTTCATAACACCTAGTCCTTATCAGTGGAGGCTTTATCACTTGGGATCATTTAGATTTTTACAAAATTTTGCTAAGCCCATTATTCAGATAAATTATAACTTGGGAACATTTGTTCTGTTCACTATCTATTTAATATTTTTGGTCAGAGAACAGTGTTTCTAATAGAGAATGTTTGCTTTAGAAGTGCTGCTTTTTAAGTTTAAAATTTTTTTTTAGTTTTTGGTGATGTCATGGTATTAGAGAAATTGATTTAAGAGTATTCTCAGTTTATACCTAAATATTTGATCCCTGTAGTTAGGGACTTTTCATATGAGGGCTGTAGTGCGTGGGAAGTATACTGAACAGAAAAGAGAGGAAGTAAATTGATAAATCAAGTGTATAATATTGCTTAGTATTTTTCAGATAAAATTCTAGGTTGATAATAAGCATTATCACCACTTTACTGCTATTCTGCAAGGTGAATGCCATGACACATAGTTGATAAGTGATCCAGCTGGAAATTGAACTTTAAAGCTCGCTCCTTAATAATTTAGGCCTCACTGTGTCCCATTATATGATTTTTCCATTATTACAGGGAAGCACTTTTACCAAATTCAGGTGTTTCTAGGCTGTGTCTCTGACAGCAGGAATCAAACAGTTGTGTATCAGTTGAAATGTGTAAAAAGTAGCTCTGTTTTCTCCGTGTTTTCATCCACTTTTGAAGGTCTAAAATATCTTCAGTTGTGTCTTCATTATATTTGGAGCCCTTGGTTGTTTAGTCTAGTGGTGAAGAGCATTGAAAATAGTCAATATCGGGACCAATATATAGGAAAGCTATTATCCTACATTAGTGTATTTAAAATTTTAAGCTGTTGGGATAAAGTATGTCACAGAGACAGCTGTAATGTATTTAAGTTACATTCACCCTAAATTAAATCAGCCCTTTAAAAGAAACGTTGGTTCCCTTTACAGGACTTGGTATAAACTATTAAAAGTACATCAAAAGGATTAGTGACGGATATCTCGAATCAGATAAAAACAAAGGTGTAACATGAAGCAACTAAATTACATGTGAGCTTAATGATTCTGACCCAAATAAACAGACTTGTAATGGAGATGCTGATTATTATCAGTACAGCTTAAATGCTTTTTTACTTTAGAACTGTAAAGAAGATTGTAGGAGTCTTAGTGAATTGGACAAATTATGGTCTTGGAAATCTGTGTTTATTTATCACAACACATTCCTAGGTGTGAAAGTGAAAACTCATAATTTTCTAAATAATAGTTATTTTAAAGTAAGTCTTTTAGTGACTTCCCTGGTGGTCCAGTGACTAAGACTCCATGCTCCCAATGCAGGGGGCCTGGGTCCCATCTTTGGTCAGGGAACTAGATCCCACATGCTGCAACTAAGAATTTGTATGCCGCAGCTAAACATCCTGCGTGCTGCAATTAAAACTCGACACGGTTAAATAAATAATATATATGAAATCCAGCACCACTTATTGAAGAGGCTGTCTTTTCTCCACTGTATATTCTTGCCTCCTTTATCAAAGATAAGGTGACCATATGTGCATGTGTTTATCTCTGGGCTTTCTATCCTGTTCCATTGATCTATATTTCTGTTTTTGTGCCAGTACCATACTGTCTTGATTAATGTAGCTTTGTAGTATAGTCTGAAGTCAGGGAGCCTGATTCCTCCAGGTCCGTATGAAAGTCTTTTAAAGGATTTGTCTTTATTAGAAATAATTTACCTGCAATGAAGCTCATCAATTATAAGTATAAAATTTGATGAGGTTTGCCAGATGGATACCGTTATGTAACTACTACCACAATCAAAACACAAAGCCATTTATCACTGTAAGAAGTCCCCTTTTCTACTTTACATCCAGTAAAATGGCTATATCCAAAAGAGAGATAATAACAAGTGTTGGTGAGATGTGGACTAATTGGGACTTTCATACATGGCTTATGCAAATGTAAGATAGTACAGCCACTGGAAAATAGCTTGACAATTCCTTAAAATGTTAAATACAGAGTTACCATATGACCCAGTACTTCCACTCCTAGATGTATAGCCAATAAAAATGAAAACAAACACCTATACAAAAACTTGTGCATGAATATTTATAGCAGCGTTATTCATATTAGTCAAAAGGTAGAAACAATCCAGATGTCTGTTAACTGATAAAGACAATGTGGTATAACCGTACAATGGAATATTACTTGACCATATAGAATTGAAGTTCTGATAAATGCTATAACATGTTGAATCTTGAAAACATTATGCTAATTAAAAAAACTCAGCTATAAAAGGCCACAAATTATTGATTTCATTTTATATGAAATATCCAGAATAGGCAGATTCATAGAGAATGAAAGCAGATTAGTGGTTGCCTGGGGTTGGGAGATTGAGAGGTTGGGGAATGACTGGTAATGTATAAAGGTTTTTAATTTTTTGGGCTGATAAAAATGTTCTAAAATTATTATGGTAATAGCTGCACAACTCTGTAAATATGCTAGGAACCATTGAACTGTACATATTGTAATCTGCTTAATATAAAAGTCCCCTTGTAACTGGCCCCAACTTGGGGTCCCAAAACCACTAATATGATTTATGTCTCTATTGTTTCTGCCTTTTTGGAATTTGAAAAAAATGGGATATATAACATTTATATGTGGTTGGTTTCTTGCATTTCACATAATGCTTTTGAGAATCATAGCTGTTGTTGTGTGTTTCAGTTTAGTTGTTCATTCCTTTTTAAAATTTGTGAGTAGTATTCCATTGTCTGGATATACTCTAACTTGTTTTTCCTTTCATCAGTGAATGGTTATTTGGATTATTTCCAGTTTTGTCTCTTATGCATAAAGCTCCTCTGAATAGTTGCTTGTGTATATATGTTTTCATGTCTCTTGGGTCAGTATTTAGGAGTGAGATTACTGGGTCCTATAGTAAGTTAGGCTTAATTTTATAAGCAAATGCCAAATTGCAATTCTAAAGTAGCTATTCTGATTTGCATTCCCACCAGCAGTGTTCCATTTTCCCTAATGATAAATGATACTGATCATGTTTTCTTCTGCTTATTTACCATTTTATTATTTTTTTATAAAATTGCTCTTAAAATATTGCCCATTTTAATGTTTTTTTTTATTACTGAGTTGTAAGAGTTCTATATATATTTTAGGTATATATTTTAGGTAGAAGTTCTATATATATTTTAGATAAATGTAAAATATGTACAAAGATGTGTTCCTTCATGTGGCTCACCTTAATGGGCTTTGGAAAAAAAAAGACGTTTTCGAGCAGCCTTAGGTTCATAGCAAAATAGAGCAGAAGGTACATAGATTTCTCTATACCCTCCTTACCTCCCATTATCAACATCCATGCTTTTCCTCCCCCAGGTTGATTAGGTGGCCAGGCTGAGGAGGGAGGCTTGGGGCTGATGCTTGGTACCCCATGTTCACTGGTCCATGTATGGGATGTGGATTGAACAGGTTAAGATGGAATAACATTTTATAGTGATTTGACTAAGATATCATACTACAGAATCTTAAAAATATTGGTATAGACAATTTTATTTACAAAGCAGAAATAGAAATACAGATGTAGAGAACAAATGTATGGATACCAAGGGGGAAAGCGGGGGTGAGATGAATTGGGAGATTGAGATTGACATATATACACTACTGATACTATGTATAAAATAGATAACTAATGAGAACCTACTGTACAGCACAAGGAACTCTACTCAATGCTCTGTGGTGACCTAAATGGGAAGGAAATCCAAAAAAAGAGGAGATGTATATATTTGTATAGCTGGTTCACTTTGCTGTACAGTAGAAACTAACACAACATTGTAAAGCAATTATACTCCAATAATAACAATAAAAAACCCTGGAAAACCCCAAAACAAAAAGCAAACAACAAAAAAATAATAGATGGCCGATCTCCCAATTCGTCCCACCACTCTCACCCCCACCACTTTCCCCCCTTGGTGTCCACATGTTTGTTCTCTACATCTGTGTCTCTATTTCTGCCCTGCAAACTGGTTCATCTGTACCATTTTCTATATCTTTCTATTATTAATTTCTAATTTAATCCCATTTTTATCAGAAGGCATAGTTTATATGATTCCAGTCCTGTTAAGTGTTTTGCGATTTGTTTTAGGTCCCTGAATATGGTCTATCTTGTTCTCTTCTTCTGTATCCTTACTGGTTGTCTTTCTGCTTCTTCTATCAGTTATAGGAGATGGTTGTTGAGATCTTCCATAATAATAGTTAGTGAATTCTTTTAATTTTATCAGTTTTTGCTTTTATGTGTTTTACCACTCTGTTACTGGGAGCAAAAACATTTAGGATGGTAAAGTCTTCTTTATGTGTTGATCTGTTTGTTTTTAGTGAAATCCCTGGTAATATTCCTTGCTCTGAAACCCACTTTTCCTGTTATTAATGTAGACACTGTTGCTTTCTTTTGACTAGTGCTGGTATGATATATCTCTTGTGATCTTTTTTACTTCTAACCTTTGATTTTCTTTATATGTGAAATGCATTTCTTGTAGGCAGCATATAATTGTGTCTTGCTTTTTTATCCAACATTGCACTCTGATTATAATTGTGTTTTAGACCATTTACGTGTAACGTTTGTAGTACAGGATTTAAATTATAAAATGATTCCGCTTTATCTCCTGTATTCTATTAATTGTCTCGTTTTGTTTTTAGTGGTAATTTAGGATTTAAAATATATATCTATAATTCATCACAACCTACCTTCAAGTAGTATTATACCATTTCATATATTGTATAAAGATCTGAAATACATAACAACAATAAAAAAATGTGATTGAAAAATGGGCAAAGAACTTGAGTAGACATTTCTCCAAAGAAGATATGCAAATGGCCCATAAGCACGTGAAAAGATGCTCAACATCATCATTAGGGAAATGGAAATCAAAACCACAAAGAGATACCACTTCACATCCATTAGAATGGCTAGAATAAAAGAAAAGAAAAGAAAAGAACTCCACAGAAAATGAAATGTTGGTGAGGATGTGGAAAAATTGGGATCCATGTGCTTTGGTAGTGTAGCCACTGTGAAAAGTGGAATGGTGGTTTCTCAAAAATGTGGATTTGTGAAAAAAATTGGTTATTTATTTAGAATATATAGATATTCTAAAATAGGATATATAGATATATCTTTTAATAGATTTTATTTTTTAGAATAGCTTTAAGCTCACAGAAATATTGAGCAGAAAATACAGAGTTCCCATATATTCCCTGAAATGAGAGTTCCTGTTGCTCCACATCCTCATGAGCATTGATCATATCAATCAGTGTTCTACTACCTGTGTTATGGTATTTCACTGTTTGAATTTGTTTTCCATGATAACATATGATGGGACACATCTTTTTTTTTTCAGTTAACATATAAAATGTCACTAGGAATAAAATAATCAGTTTTGGCTTTTCATCTGTTCTCTTTTTAAAAAATTTTTTTAATTTAATTTTTTTATACAGCAGGTTCTTATTAGTCATCAATTTTATACACATCCGTATATACATGTCAATCCCAATCACCCAATCCATCACACCACCACCCCCCACCCCCCCACAGCTTTCCCCCCTTGGTCTCCATACATTTGTTCTCTACATCTGTGTCTCAATTTCTGCCCTGCAAACTGGTTCATCTGTACCATTTTTCTAGGTTACACGTATATGCATTAATATACGATATTTGTTTTTCTCTTTCTGACTTATTATGCTCTGTATGAGAGTCTCTAGATCCATCCACGTCTCTACAAATGACCCAGTTTCGTTCCTTTTTATGGTTGAGTAATATTCCACTGTATATATTTACCACATCTTCTTTATCCATTCGTCTGTCAATGGGCATTTAGGTTGCTTCCATGACCTGGCTATTGTAAATAGTGCTGCATTGGGGTGCATGTGTCTTTTTGAATTATGGTTTTCTCTGGGTATATGCCCAGTAGTGGGATTGCTGGGTCATATGGTAGTTCTATTTTTAGTTTTTTAAGGAACCTCCATACTCTTCTCCATAGTGGCTGTATCAGTTTACATTCCCACCAACAGTGCAAGAGGGTTCCCTTTTCTCCACACCCTCCCCAGCATTTGTTGTTTGTAGCTGTTCTGATGATGCCCATTCTAACTGGTGTGAGGTGATATCTCATTGTAGTTTTGATTTGCATTTCTCTAATAATTAGTGATGTTGAGCAGCTTTTCATGTGCTTCTTGGCCATCTGTGCATCTTCTTTGGAGAAATGTCTGTTTAGGTCTTCTGCCCATTTTTGGATTGGGTTGTTTGTTTTTTATATATTGAGCTGCATGAGCTGTTTATATATTTTGGAGGTTAATGGGACACATCTTTTCATATGCTTATTTGCCATCTATATGTCTTCTTTGGTGAGGTATCTGTCAGATCTTTAGCCCAGGTTGTTTCTTTTCTTGTTGTTGAGTTCTAAGAGCTCTTTGTGTATTTCAGGTAACTGTGCATGTGTATAATATTTTTTCCCAGTCCATGGCTTGTCTTATTCTCCTCACAGTGTCTCTTGTAGAACATATTAAAATGTTGTTTTCCTCTTCCCTACATGTATTTTAGCTTACTTGATGCTGTCTCACAACTCACTGATGCTGTGTTCATTATTTTCCTGTCTTTTTTTCCCCTTTTGTGTTTCCAGTAGTTTCTGTTGCTGCCTCTGCCTGTTTCCTAATCCTTTTTTTTTCCGTCTTTTTTTCCTTTTGTGTTTCCAGTAGTTTCTATTGCTGTCTCTGCATATTTCCTGATCTTTTTTTTTTGCAGTATCTAATATATCATTAACCTATCCAGTGTATTTTTCATTTCAGACACTGCATTTTTCATTTTTAGAAGTGTGTGTGTGTGTGTGTGTGTGTGTGTGTTTCTGTATGGAGAGATCTCCCATGTATTTTTTAAAAAAATATTTATTTATTTAGGCTGTGCCAGGCCTTAGTTGTGGCATGCGGGATCTTTAGTTGCAGCATACAGACTCTTAGTTGCAGCATGCGTGCAGGATCTAGTTCCCTGACCAGGGATCGAACCCAGGCTCCCTGCATTGGGAGCATAGAGTCTTAGCCACTGGACCACCAGGGAAGTCCCTCCCATGTCTTTTTAACATGTTCACATTCTCTTCTACCTTCTTGAGTAAATGGAGTATGTTTATCAGAGAGTTTAAATGTCAGCCTGTTCTATGGAAAGATATACTGTGTTTGTGGATTGGAAGAATTAAAATTGGTAAAATGACCATGCTACCCAAAGCAATCTATAGATTCAGTGCAATACCTGTCACAATACCAATGACATTTTTCACAGAACTAGGACAAATAATTTTAAAATATGTATAGAAACACAAACGACCTTGAAGAGCCAAAACAGTCTTGAGAAAGAAGAACAGAGCTGGAGGTATCACACTTGCTGACTTCAGACTATACTACAAAACTTCAGTAATCCAAACAGTATGGTACTGGCACAAAAACAGACATAGATCAGTGGAACAGAATAAAGAGCCGAGAAATAAACCCATGCGTTTTTGGTCAATTGATCAGTGACAGAGGAGGCAAGTATATACAGTGGAGTAAAGATAGTCTCTTCAATAAGTGGCACTGGGAAAACTGGACAGCTACATGTAACAGAATGAAATTAGAACATTTTCTCACATCATATGCAAAAGTAAGCTCAAAATGGATTAAAGACCTAAATGTAAGACTCAAAACCATAAACACTCATTGACATAAATTGTAGCAATATTTTTTTGTATCTGTCTCCTAAAGTAAAGGAAATAGAAGCAAAAATAAACAAATGGGACCTAGTTAAACTTAAAGCCTTCTGCACAGCAAAGGAAACCATTGACGGAATGAAAGAAAACCTACTGAATGGGAGAAATGATATGCAATGATATGATGGATAAGGGGTTAATATCTAAAATATATAAACAGCTCATACAACTCAACATAAAAAAAGCAAACAACCCCATTAAAAAATGGACAGAAGACCTGAATAGACATTTTCTCAAAGAAGATGTACAGATGGCCAACAGGCACATGAAAAGTTGCTCAACATCATCAGTCATCAGAGAAATGCAAATCAAAACCACAAAACCTCATGCCTCTCAGAATGGCTGCCATAAAAAATGCCACAAATAACAAATGTTGGTGAGAAAAGGGAATCCTTGTACACTGTAGGTGGGAATGTAAGGTGGTGCAGTCACTATGGAGAACAGTATGGAGGTTCCTCAAAAAACTAAAAATAGAACTACCATATGATCCAGCAATTCCACTCCTAGGTATATATCCAGAAAAACAAAATAAAACAAAAACACTAATTCAAAAAGATTCATGCACCCCAGTGCAGTGTTCACAGCAGCACTATTTATAGTAGCCAAGATATAGAAGCAGCCTAAGTGTCCATCAACAGATGAATGGATAAGGAAGATGTGGATAAACATGTACACACACACACGCACACACACACACACACACAATGAAATTTTGCCATTTGCAGCAACATGATTGGACTTAGAGGGTATTATGCTTAGTGAAATAAGTCAGACAGAGAAAGACAAATGCTATACAATACCACTTCTATCTGGAATGTAAAAAATACAATAGTGAATATAACAAAAAAAAGTGGACTTACAGATATAGAGAACAAACTAGTGGTTACCGGTGGGGAGGGGCAAGATAGGGTTAGGGTATTAAGAGTTACAAGCTAGTAGGTATAAAATAAGCTGCAAGGAGATACAAACTACTG
This sequence comes from Neophocaena asiaeorientalis asiaeorientalis, assembly GCF_003031525.2. Classification (NCBI taxonomy): domain Eukaryota; kingdom Metazoa; phylum Chordata; class Mammalia; order Artiodactyla; family Phocoenidae; genus Neophocaena; species Neophocaena asiaeorientalis. The sequence goes on along the minus strand of NW_020174560.1, from coordinate 6,830,119 downwards.
TATATAAAATAGATAAACAACAAGGTTCTACTGTATAGCACAGGGAACTATATTCAATATCTTGTAATAAACTATAATGGAAAAGAATCTGAAAAAGAATATGTATATATATGTATATATAACTGAATCAGTTTGCTGCACACTAGAAACTAACACAACATAGTAAATCAACTATACTTCAATTTTAAAAAATTAAGCTACAAGGATATATTGTACAGCATGGGGAATATAGCCAATATTCTATAATTATATTGTGAATCACTATATTATGAATTGCTGTGTTGTACCCCTGAAACTTATATAATGTTGTAAATCAAGATTACCTCAATAAAAAAAAGTCGATCTGTTTTATCAATTGATTGATCTTCTAATTGTGGGTCAGAATTTCTTGCTTATTTGCATGCTTTGAAACATTTCTTTGGATGACACACTTTGTGAATTTTATGTTGCTCAGGGCTGGTATTTTGTATTCCTTTAAATATTTTTGGACTTGGTCCTGGGATATAGTCAAATTACTCAGTTTTTGTTTTGTATGTCTGGGACAGTCTTTAGCCTAGGGCAGGAGTGTGCTAACATTTTCTTAAAGGGTCAGCTAGGAAATATTTTAGGCTTGTGGGGTTTTTATTTGTAGATAAAGAAAAATAAATTGGGTTTGGATTTTGTTTGCAAGATAGTTTAAATTTTAATGTGTCTTTGGAGAAGCTGAATCTTAGATCCTTTAAAAGGTGCAAGCATTTTTAGAGTTATTGTAGTTTTAATTGTGCTTTCTTCTCTCTGGTGCTAGATGTAGTAGAAAAAGAAAATGATAAAAACACCAAGGGATTCTTTTTTTCTTTTGATTTTGTGAATAGTTAAAGGAGGCTTGAACTTTCTCTCTCCTCTTACTATTATCAAGGGACTACTATGATTCTTGCCTTATAGAGAATGGCTTTTCTTTCTTTCTTTTTTCTTTGCCTGTGATGCTTTTAATCTTAAAAAACAAGAGGACTGGGCCTCAGTTGTTATCATTTGAATATCTTCTTGGCACCTACTGTTTAACCTAGTTTTCACTGAAATTTTACCTCTTGTTGCTTTTATTGTGTCTTCCAGTTTTTATGTATATATGTGTTCACTTTGGAAGTATTTTGGAATTTCTATTATTTCACCTGTGGAACATGGAAAGAATCTGAGGCCAGGTGAATTTATATAGCTTCATAGTTTACAGCAACAGCCAAGCACATGAACTAATCAAAACTCTCAAATTGTATAATACAAAAATAAAAACTACAACTCTGTGTGTGTGTGTCTGCAAAGGAGTGAGAAGCACAAAATTTAGGAGAATGGCTACCCAGCAGTGGGTGGCTGACAGGGTTTAGGATGTATGAGTCTATGTTAGTAAATGGAAATTACTGGTAATGTTATACTTCTCATCTTGGGTGATGGGTTCATAGGTATTTATTATATTATTAAAATATAAAGAAGAGGTCCAAGCATTCAACGTTGAAGTGAGCCAAGAATTATTAATGGTCTAGTTCTTTGTATTTGGGACCTTAGGTGGGAGGAGAAAGATGCAAGCAAGAGAAACCATATTCAGCAGTCTTTACTGGGTCAGAAGTGGAAATCAGAAATAAGAATTAAAAGTTTATAGTGAAGAAATAAAAGAGAGGGATATTTCTCTTTGTATGTATTTTGCCTTGGGAGATTTTCTTATATAAAGATGTGTTACTTAAAGATGCTAATATTTTAAATTTAACAGTATTAAATCAGTTCTGCATTTTCAAAGTACTGTACTTATATATTTTCTCTAACCAGAACATGACTGCAGCTAACATGTGCTCTTGGTATTTTTATTCATATATTGAACGGGCTACTGTAGTATGATCTCAAGTTAATCATCTAACCTACTATAGTTTTTATACTATAGTTTTATACTCTTGCAAATGTAAATAATATCCTTCTTTTAAAATTTTTATTTTTATTTATTTATTAAATTTCTTTATTTTTTGGCTGCATTGGGTTTTCGTTGCTGGGTGCGGGCTTTCTCTAGTTGCGACGATCGGGGGCTACTCTTTGTTGTGGTGCGCAGGCTTCTCATTGTAGTGGCTTCTCTTGTTGCAGAGCACGGGCTCTAGGCATGCAGGCTTCAGTCGTTGTGGTACGCAGGCTCAGTAGTTGTGGCCTGTGGGCTCTAGAGCGCAGGCTTAGTAGTTGTGGCGCACGGGTTTAGTTGCTCCACGGCATGTGGGATCTTCTCGGACCAGGGCTCGAACTCGTGTCCCCTGCATTGGCAGGCGGATTCTTAACCACTGCGCTGCCAGGGAAGTCCCCTAAAATTTTTTTAAAATTGAGGCATAGTTGATTTACAATGTTGTGTTAGTTTCTGGTATACAGCAAAGTGATTCAGTTATATATATTTGTATATATACATATTCTTCTTTTAAGATTCTTTTCCATTATAGTTTATTACAAGATATTGAATATAGTTCCCTGTGCTGTACAGTAGGATCTTGTTGTTTATCTATTTTATATATAGTAATTTGTACCTGCTAATCCGAAACTCCTAACTGTACCCCCACCCTTTCTTCTTTGGTAACCAAAGTTTGTTTTCTATGTCTGTAGGTCTGTTTCTGTTTTGTATATAAGTTCATTTGTATCATTTTTTGAGATTCCACATATAGATGATACCATATAATATTTGTCTTTCTCCGTCTGACTTAACTTAGTATGATAATCTCTAGGTCCATCCATATTGCTGCAAATGGCATTATTTCATTCTTTTTTATGGCCGAATAACATTCCATTGTGCACACACACACACACACACACACACACACACACACACACACGCCACATCTTCTTTGTCTATTCGTCTGTTGATGGACACTTAGGTTGCTTCCATGTCTTGGCTATTGTAAAATAGTGCTGCTATGAGCATGGGGTGCATCTTTCTTTCTGAATTTTAATTTTGTCTGGATATATGCCCAGGAGTGGGATTGCTGGATCATACAGCAACTCTATTTTTAGTTTTTTGAGGAACCTCCATACTGTTTTCCATAGTGTACATGCCAAGTCTGGTGTATGGTGCGAGGGAGTGTTCTAACTTCATTGGTTTACCCATGGCTGTCCAACTTGCCCAGTACCACTTGCTGAAGAGACTGTTTTTTCTCCATCATATATTCTTGCCTCCTTTGTCAAAGATTAATTGATTGGAGGTGTGCAATAATATCCCTCTATATCCTACTTCACAGAGCTATCATGAGGACAAATGAAGTAAACTATAATTTTTTTTGGGAAAATTTCCCTGCAAAAGTGACTAAAATGAGCAGATGTCAAGAGGGCGCGCCATGGCCTCCACTCCACCACTGGCAGGAGGGAGTAAGTGGCTCTAGAATTCTGGGTGTCTACCCCATCACCATCTGCCTTTCCCCCTCTCATGGTACACTCACAGTGTTGCCATCACCGTCTTAAGACCATGGGGACTTTTATCCTTGTTGACCTCAGTCACCATAGGAAGCCAAAGACCATCTCTCATCCTCACACTCTCCTCCAAATAGCATTCAGTTGTCAAACTTTTGAAATCTCTCTGTGGATTCCCCTACTCCCTCCACTACTCACCCCAACTCCTGAAGCCTTTTGACTGGGCCCTCTGGAAGTCACTGTCATCTGCAAAATTTCCTATATCCTCAATCTCTTTTGGAATGTTCTTTTCTTTTCCCTATATCCTCTTTGGTGATATGTCTATTCATGTCTTTTGCCAATTACTGTTGAATTTGGAGAGTTTTTTACATATTTTGGCTTTGAGTCATTTGTAGGATATATGTTTTGAAAAATTTTTTTTCTGTCCATGGCTTATCTCTTCATCACCTCAATTTAAATGAATTCCAATTAATCACTTTATTTTCAAATGAAAGGATTATTTCCTCATGAATATTTTGCCACAAATTAATAGAGATCCATCTACACATTATTAATTTTCATACTCTTGTGTTTTTGGTTCTCATTTTTCGGATATTGTTATGTGGGGAAGTTGGTGCTTACTGAGCAAGAACTTTGTGTTCTTCAGCAAGATTTATTTCCCTGCGGTCTGTAAATCTTTTGAGGAACTGGACAAATCCCCGAAGTTTACTAGTTGATATAGTTGATCCCTGGGTGGCACAAACGTTTTACATCTCTTTATAAGAGGATATAATTACCTATCATGTAAAAACACTAACCCTAGCATTTTACCAGGCAGTAGGATTCTTTTGGATAGAATTGAGTGGTTTATGCATGCCTGTTGAGTGTGTGCTGTAAGTAGCATACGGTTGTGTGAGCAGATAAACTATAGGTTATGTACATGTTAACACTTATTTATTGTAAAACTGCCTTGTGTCCAAAGTAGTTTTTTCTAGGCAGATATTGAAAAAACATCTAAATACAATTTTTGTAGTATACCTTTTGTTTAATACATTATTAGTGTTTTTAATGTCTTAATGCTTCCTTTTTTTTTTAAAAAATTATTTATTTATTTATTTTTGGCTGCGTCGGGTCTTAGTTGAGGCACACGGGATCTTTCATTGTGGTGTGCGGGCTCTTTACGGTGCGTGGGCTTCTCTCTAGTTGTGGTGTGTGGTCTCTGTAGTTGTGGTGCACGGGCTCAGTAGTTGTGGCGTGTGGGCTTAGTTGCCCCGCGGCATGTGGGATCTTAGTTCCTTGACCAGAGATTGAACCTGCATCCCCTGCATTGGAAGGCGGATTCTTAACCACTGGACCACCAGGGAAGTCCCTAACCTGCTTGATTTATTCTTGATTTATTCTTGTAGGCTTGCTGAGGGTGTGCCAAGACCTATCAGTGTGTTAATAGGAGGAATCTCATTTAGCACCTAGTTTCCAGCTGATTGGAAGCTAGACCCCCAGGCAGGATCTGTATAGAAATATATACAGTCCTGTGGGTCACATTTGTAATTCCTACTGGCCTCCAGTCCAGGAGATCTGTAGGTGTTCCCTGGGTGACAGTTACAAAAATTGGGGCTCTAGACAGTTGTACAAGCTCCTTTCTGGAAGGTCTTTTAGAGCTGTAGCAAGGTCAAAGAAAAACAGGGATGGGTGTCTCCCTGGGAGCACCTCCTTAGCTCCTGGGTGTGTGGGAAACCTGAGACCTGTCCCTCAGGCTGAAGCTCCAGGCTGAGTAAATAGGCCCCTTTCACAGGAAGACTGGGGTTGAATTTCTTCTGGTTTTCTGTGCAATGCCCTGGGGATGGTGGCCTGCCAAGAACTGTCTTTTCAATTGTTACAGTCCCCTAGAGCTCAGTAATGTCAGCCTCCTTGTCCAACAGAGAGGGCAATCAAGGGGTGGCCCTTGTGTGTATTGCACATGGCTGCTGGCTTTAGCAGGTCAGCTGGAGAGTGT